>NC_045452.1:11547203-11551441 GCF_002776525.5 Piliocolobus tephrosceles
TTTTTTTTTTTTTTTTTTGAGATGGAGTTTCACTCTTGTTGCCCAGGCTGGAGTGCAATGGTGCAATCTCGGCTCACTGCAACCTCCACCTCCCGGGTTCAAGCGATTCTCCTGCCTCAGCCCCCCAAGTAGCTGCAATTACAGGCACCCACCATCACGCCTGGCTAATTTTTCCAGTTTTAGTAGAGATGAAGTTTCATGATGTTTTTTGAAAAAATAATTTAGATCTTTTTGCCTTCCTGAAGCAAGCTCATGCTAGAACACTAGAAAGAGACCCTCCCAAGTTTAGAAATAAGCAGGCAAGCTGAAGAACTAGGGAGGCCCTGGTAGTGCATCGTATTAGATAGAGTGAAAGCAAAGGAGAATTTCATTTTGGAGAGTCAGTCTGGAAAAACTTCTAGATTGTGAGTCAGACTTGTTGAGTTTTAGTCTCAGTTCTGTTACTAAGTGGCTGACTGACCCTGGGTAAGTCTGGATCTTGAATTCCCCATGTAGAAAATTAGATATTTGGACTAAATGACTGTCTTAGTCCAGTTTGTGCTGCTGTAACAATACCTGAGGCTGGGTAATGTAAAAAGAGCAGACATGTATTGGCTTATGATTCTGGAGGCTGAGAAGTCCAAAAACAAGGCTATGCATCTTATAAGGACCTTCTTGCTGTGTCATAACATGGAGGAAGGCATCACCTGGTAAGAGAGAGAGCAAGGAGAGACAGTGAGTGCGCCGAACTTCCTTTTATAACAAACCTATTTTCTTGATAATGAACCTGCTCCTGGAGTAACAATATTAATCCATTCATGAAGGCACCTAATCACCTCTTAAAGGTCTCAACTCTCAACACTTACATTGAGGATTAAGTTTCCAAAATATGAACTTTGGGATACACATTCAAACCATAGCAATGATGTTTAAAGTTTCTTCTACCTTTAAAATTTTGTGGTGTTTTTCTAGACTTGATTATTCCTTGTTCCTATAGTTCTTCTCTGTTGACTCAGCAAATATTTAGTTAAGTTAGGTTTTTAATTTTTTTAATGTTTTACTTATTTTATTTATTTATTTTTTAAGTAGAGACAGGATTTCACCGTGTTGACCAGGCTGGTCTTGAACTCCTGACCTCAAGTGATCCACCCCACTTGACCTCCCAAAATGCTGGGATTACAGGTGTGAGCCACTGTGCCCAGCCTCAGCAAATATTTATTGAGTACCTACTTAATTCTAGTACTGTGATGATGCTGAGAGTTCAAGAATGAGCTAAACAAGACACAAAAGGTCACATATTGTATGGTTTCATTTATATGTAATGTTCAGAATAGGCAATTTCATAAAGATGAAAGGTTAGTGGTTTCCAGCGGCTGGGGAAAGGAGAGAATAGGAGTGACTGCTAATGGGCATGGGATTTCTTTTAGGGGTGATGAAAATGTTCTGGAATTAGGTCGTGTTTGCACTATTTTGTGAATATACTAAATTGATGATTTATACTATATCAAACAGATGGTTGCACAGTTTTGTGAATATACTAAAACCCACTGAATTATACCTATTAAAAAAACTTTAAAGGCCAGATGCAGTGGCTCACGCTTCTAATCCCAGCACTTTGGGAGGCCAAAGTGGGTGGATTGCTTGAGATCAGGAGTTCCAGACCAGCCTGGCCAACATGGCAAAACCCCATCTCTATTAAAAATACAAAAATTAGCTGGACATGGTGGCATACACCTGTAATCCCAGCTACTCAGGAGGCTGAGGCAGGAGAAGGGCTTGAACCCAGGAAGCAGAGGTTGCAGTGAGCTAGGATTATACCACTGCACTTCACCTGGGTGACACAGAGTCCTTTTCAATAAATAAATAAACAAAGCTTTAAAATATAAAGAATGAGCTAGACAGACACAATAGCTAGACACAATTTTGCTCTCATGTTAGCTCACAGTAGGTCAGGGGATACTTAAAGACAACTATGGTACAGTATATATTGCGAAGGGCACACAATCCAGACTTCATAGTAGTGGTAGTGGGAATTAGGAAGTTATTCCTTAAGGAAATTTTACTAAGCCATATGATATGGTTTGGATTTGTGTCTCCACCCAAATCTCATATCAAATTGTAATCCCCAGTGTTGGAGGAGGGCCCTGGAGGGAGTTGACTGGATCATGGGGGCAGATTTCCCACTTGCTATTCTTGTAATCACGAGTTCTCATGAGATCTGGTTGTTTAAAAGTGTGTAGCACCTCCCCTTTCCCTCTCTTCCTCCTCTGGCCATGTAAAACATGCCTCCTTCTCCTTCCCCTTCTGCGATGATTGTAAGTTTGCTGAGGCCTCCCCAGCTATGCCTCCTGTATAGCCTGCATAACTGCAAGTCAATTAAACCCCTTTTCTTTATAAATTACCCAGTCTTAGGTAGTTCTTTATAGCAATGCAAGAATGGACTAATACACCATATCTAGGAGATGAGTAGGAATTGGGAATGGAGGAGGATGTTTCAGGCAGAGGGAATATTACAAAATCCTGAGAGCTGGAAGAAATGTAGTCCTTTGGGGTAATTAAAGAAAGTAAGAATGGCTGGTGCATAAAAGTGTAAGAGAAAATAGTTAGAGCTGAGGCTAGGGAGGCATGAGTCAAATCTTAAAGCCATGGTAAGAGTTTTAGATTTTATCCTGAGAGTAGTGGAGAGCCATTGAAGTATTTCAGTCTGGGAAAATGTGTAGTCGAATTTGTAATTTAAAATCTCTGGCTGCAATATACAGAACAGACTGGAGAAGAAGAATATCAGTGAGAGGAAATTGGTGGTTGCAGCAATACAGGCAAAAGATGAGACTGGTTGATATAAAGTAGAGATGACAACAACATGGCTAAAGTCAGGAGTTGGACACATTTCAGATATATGTGTGTGTGTGTGTGTGTGTGTATATATATATATATATATATATTTTTTTTTTTTTGAGTGACAGGGTTTCACTCTTGTTGCCCAGGCTATAGTGCAATGGCATGATCTTGGCTCACTGCAACCTCCGCCTACTGGGTTCAAGCGATTCTCCTGCCTCAGCCTCCCAAGTAGCTGGGATTACAGGCATGTGCCACCATGCCCGGCTAATTTTGTATTTTTAGTAGAGATGGGGTTTCTCCATGTTTGTCAGGCTGGTCTTGAACTCCCAACCTCAGGTGATCCGCCCGCCTTGGCCTCCCAAAGTGCTGGGATTACAGGCATGAGCCACTGCGCCCGGCCTACATTTGCGAAATATTGAGGTGATTGAACATAGGAACAAGGAAGGGATTAAGGTTGAGTCACAGATTTTGTGCTTGAGCAACTAGGTATGTGATGATGTCATTCACTGAGCGAGGGAACAGAAGTAAGTTTTTGGGGAAAATAATTCACATTTGGATGTGTTGAGAACATCAAGGTAGAACAGTCTTATGATAAGTTAGAGGAACAAATCAGCAACTTCTGAGAGAGACCTGGGCTGGGGATACACACATAAGAATCAATAGGATGGAAATTATACTTGAAACAATGGGAGTGTATTTGTTCATCCAGGGAGTGTGTGATAGAAGTAAAAAAGAAGAGCTCTGTTTTAGTCCATTCTTGCATTGCTATAAATAAATTCCTGAGACTGGGTAATTTATAAAGAAAAGAGGTTTAACTGGCTCAAGTTCCACTGGCTGTACAGAAAGCATGGAAGCATCTGCCTGACTTTTGGGGAGGCCTCAGTAAACTTACAATTATGGCAGAAGACAAAGGAGAAACAGGCACATCTTACATGGCTAAAGCTGGAGAGAGAGAGAGGGGAAAAAAGAAAAGGTTCTACACACCTTTAAACAACTAGATCTTGCAATAACTCACTCACTTACTATTGCAAGAACTGCACTGAGGGTATAGTGCTAAACCATTCATGAGAAACTGCCCAGATGATCCAGTCATCTCCCACTGTGTCTGGCCATGCCAGCTGCTAGGTAGCTGAGTCAGAATTTGAACTTAGGTTCCTTAACTCTAAAGGCTCTTTCTACTAGATTATACTGCTGGTTATTTCTCTCTCTTTCTCTACATATACATATATAAAAATATATGTATATATGTATAATATATATAAAATATAAATAGGTATATATGTATAAAATTAAATTTTACTTTTATAAATGTTAATTCCTAAGGAATTTACCAAATGCTAATATTAACTAGCTTGAATCCTTTCTCAAAAGCAAGTGTCCTGAATGCCTCAGAGTTTTCTTTTTTTTTTTTTTTTTTTTTT
>NC_045452.1:11551541-11567424 GCF_002776525.5 Piliocolobus tephrosceles
TCTCGCTCTGTTGCCCAGGCTGGAGTGCAGTGGCCGGATCTCTGCTCACTGCAAGCTCCGCCCCCCGGGTTTTACGCCGTTCTCCGGCCTCAGCCTCCGAAGTAGCTGGAACTACAGGCGCCCGCCACCTCGCCCGGCTAGTTTTTTGTATTTTTTAGTAGAGACGGGGTTTCACCGTGTTAGCCAGGATGGCCTCGATTTCCTGACCTCGTGATCCGCCCGTCTCGGCCTCCCAAAGTGCTGGGATTACAGGCTTGAGCCACCGCGCCCGGCCGCCTCAGAGTTTTCAATGGTAATATTAATTTAATCTAGGCCATCCATACATTGCAAAAATATGGATGTAGTAATGCATTGTGTTCTAATTGGCTGATGCTATTTTCAGAGCTTGATTCCCTAGAAATGACATCAGAATGGCTATGATCACAGAGAAAGTTAAAAAACCCCACTAATATAGAAAACTATTTTAAAATCATTATTTCTCTTATTTATTGTCTCTAAGACTAGTAAGTACCCCAGTAGTGGGTAGTGTGTCATAGTTTAATGGGCTGGGACTAGATCTTAAACTCTTAGAGCTACTTCATTTCCCATTTTATTTTTTGAAATTTAAGGGGGACAACTGATGTGCTGAGTCAGATATGAAGGTTATACTCTGAAATCAAGAAAAGATAGCTTGGAATCTTTAAGGATTAAAGGACTGTTAGGTGGTTTTCAGTCTCGTATATAAAATATTGTAAAAGAGTGTCCCCTAGTGCCCCTCTGAAGAAGTAGTTTGAGAGAAATTAAATATTACCACCTATTTATAATCTCTATCATCACCTTGTGGCAGTGCTTGCAAATAATTCTGCCCTCTTGGGAAAATCTTCGAGTCTTGCATTAATGGATACACAAAAACCGATCACAGGCTATCCTTGGTGATCCAGAATGGAGTATCTTGAAAGAAGTTATTTTACAAGTATTTTGGTCAGAACTTCATAAAACCTTGAAAAGAAGCCCCAATTGAAATTAAATTAAGCCTTTGTAAAGAAAAGGGAAAATTTGCTTCTTTTTTTTTTTTTCGAGACAGACTCTTGCTCTGTCACCCAGGCTGGAGTGCAGTGGCACGATCTTGGCTTACTGCAAGCTGCACCTCCCGGGTTCGTGACATTCTCCTGCCTCAGCCTCCTAGTAGCTGGGACCACAGGCGCCCACCACCATGCCTGGATAATTTTTCTGTTTTTAGTAGAGACGGGGTTTCACCATGTTGGCCAGGATGATCTCGATCTCCTGACCTCGTGATCCACCTGCCTTGGCCTCCCACTATTCTGGGATTACAGGCATCGGGCATGAGCCACCAAACCCGGCTGCTTCTTTTTTGTATTAACAAAAGAATAAGGGTGAAAACTAGATGTATTTTAAATATGAACTTTTTTATTGTGGTAAACTGTAATATAAAACTTAACACCTCAGCTTTTCTAAGTGTACAACTCAGTGACACTAAGCACATATACAATGTTGTGCAACCATTATCACTATCCATTTCTAAAACCTTTTCATCATCCTGAACAGAAACTCTATACCTATTAAACTCCTTCTACCCCACCAGCACCTGGTAACCTCTATTCTACTTTCTGTCTCTATGAATTTGCCTACTCTAGGTACCTCATATAAGTGGGATCATGTAATATTTGTCCTTTTATGTCTGGCTTTTCACTTAGCATAATGTTTTCAAGATTTATTCACATTGTAGCATGTATCAGAACTTCATTCCTTTTTAAGATTGAATAGAGGTCAGGTGTGGTGGCGCATGCCTGTAATCCCAGCACATTGGGAGGATGAGGTGGGTGGATTGCCTGAGTCTAGGAATTCAAGACCAGCCTGGGCAACATGACAAAACTCCATCTCTACAAAAATTACAAAAATTAGCCAGGTGTGGTGGCAAGTGCTTGTGGTCCCAGCTACTCAAGAGGCTGAGGTGGGAGAATCACTTGAGCCTGGGAGCCAGAGGTTGCAGTGAGCTGAGATCACGCTATTGCACTCTACCCTGGGTGACAGAAGGAGACCCCGTCTTAAAAACAAAACAAAGCAAACAAGCAAACAAAACAATTGAATGATATTCCATTGTAAATACCACATTTTGTTTATTCATTCATCTTTTAATAGACATTTGAATTGTTTCCATCTTTTGGCTAATGTGAATTATGTGGCTATGAGCATTGGTGTACAAGTATCTGTTTCAGTCCCTGGTTTCAATTCTTTTGAATATATACCTAGAGATGGAAATGCTGGATAATATGGTAATTCTGTTTCACTTTTTGAGGAATGCCATGCTGTTTTCCACAATGGCTGCACCATTTTCATTCCCACCAGCAATGCATAAGGGTTTTAATTTCTCCACATCCTTTGCAACTTACTACTTTCCATTTTTGAATAATCATTTACAAAATTTTAAATTGACACACGGTAATTGTACATATTTATGGGGTACAGAGTGATATTTTGATACATGTGTATAATATGTAATGGTCAAGTCAAAGCATATCCATCAGTTCAAACACTTATAATTCTCTATGTTGAGCTATTTTAAATATATAATAAATCATTGTTAACTGTCATCACTCTACAGTGCTACAGAACAAAAGAATGTCTTCTCCTTTCTAGCTGTAATTTTATATCCATTAACTAACTTCTCCCTATCCAACCTCCTCCCTGCTGCCCATCCTAGCCTCTAATAACTACTTCTAAGAGCTCATCCGTTTTAGCTCCCAGGTGAGTGAGGACACATGGTATTTATCTTTCTGTACCTGACTTACTTCACTTAACATTATGTCATATAGGTTAATCTCTGTTGCTGTGAATGACAGATTTTCATGCTTTTTAAAATGCCTGAATAATATTCAATTGTGTATATATACACCATATTTTCTTCCTTCCTTCTTCCCTCCCTCCCCTCCACTCCCCTCCCTCCCTCTCTCTTTTTCCTTCCTTCCTTCCTTCCTTCCTTCCTTCCTTCCTTCCTTCCTTCCTTCCTTCCTTCCTTCCTTCCTTCTTTCTTTCTTTCTTTCTTTCTTTCTTTCTTTCTTTCTTTCTTTCTTTCTTTCTTTCTCTCTCTCTTTCTTTCTCTCTCTTTCTTTCTTTTTGTGTTCTGTTCGATTTCTTTCATCAGTATTTTGTAGTTTCGTTGTAGCAATCTTTCACTTTCTTAAATGTATTCCTAATTTTTTGGTAGGTATTGTAAATGAGATTTCTCTCTTGATTTCTTTTTCAGCTAGTTGGATGAATAACTGTTTTAATGGGTATGAAGTATAAACATTAACTTTTGAGTTGAAGTTGCAAATAAATGACAACCGAAGTTAATTCAGGAAATGTTTTTGAGCCTTTGCTATATAGAGAGCATTGTTACACTCTGAGGGAATGACAAGGATTAATAATATATATTGAGTCTCTAGGTGATTTACAATGTATTTTATTCTCCAAATATATTTGTGAACAAATAAATAATCTTATAATTTTCATTGGGTGGATGGAAAAATTCATCCAGAGACCTTATGCCAAAATTATAGATAAAAATGTTTATTAAACTTATTTCCCAATGAGTGTGATCAAATTTTAATTATATAGTTCTCCTTTGGAAAATTAACAATAAGTACTTTTTTCAACTCAAATTCATTTTATAGTTTAGATAGGGCCTGATAGAATTATCTTAGCATTCATTCTTCCTTTGCTTCTTCAAAATGTAGCTTGGTAAATTTCTCTCTAAACTGAACAATCTGGAAAACAGTTTATACTTAACTGTCCTTGATTTTAATTTTTTTGTTTGCTTTTAGACTTTTTCAGTTTCATTTTTGGGTAGAGTAAGAGAGGAAGCATTATATTTGGCAAGGTCTCTAATGAATTAATTACTTTTTTAATAGATTGGACTTGTTGGAATAATCCTGATACATTTCTACAATGGCCACTGCTCAGCTTTCTCACTCCATCACAATACACAAGGTATCTAAGGTATCTGTTAAGAATTAAAAGAAAATCAATGACCATTTAGTGAGTTAGTTCAGAATTATAATTTTAATCTTTTGTATGTGTGTTTGTAAGCAGCAGTTTTATCAGTTAATTAGCACATAATATTCTGGGAGAGTATGTGTACATTTTAACTGCCCAATAGACCAAGGACCAGAAAATTAAAATAAATTTCTACAAAGTTACTTCCTGGGTGCTTGTTTCATGTTTATACAATATATTTAGATCTTCTAGAGTAAAAGAAATCAGAAACAAAAAGATGTTTAAAGAGAATGGTTCTTGGTGAGATAGTCACTTCCTAAAACCTTAGGAAACTTGTGTTGCACACCATGGTGTAATTATAAGAACAGAAAGGGAGAGCACTGAGAGAAACTTGGATGCTAGAAGTCTAGGGGAACATCCCAGGGCCAGGCATGTAGTTTGGTTTGTCCCATGACATTCATTAACGCATCATTTGTTTATTCATTGAGACTCAATATTATGTAATATAATATTCATAATACTGTGTTATTCACTGATAAAATACAAAAATATGATCTTCATCTCCCAAAAGTTTATAATCTTGTTAGGAGTTAAGACAATATACAAAGCAATATATGATTTATATATATGTGAAAAAGAGTAAGACAATGCAAATTGTAGGAATTTAGAAATTTCATGTGGACTGGAATGGTCTGTATATTCCTCATGAAAGAGGTAAGGCGGAAGGTGGACAGACCTTGAATGATGAAGATAATTCGCATAGAGAAGAGAGAATTCCCTGAGGAAAACCTAGCATATGCCTTGGCTCAGAATAAGAAATAAGATGGGCTGATTACAAAATTGGCTGATTGACTTTGGGCTGCCTTGCAGTGAAGTGCATGGTAAAAGTGTTGTACTGTCTTTTCCTATGCCATTTCTCTGTTTTTCTGGGGATCCAGGATCCAGTATAAAAACGAGACCCTTAATTTTGGGAATCTGTTTATACCTTCCAGCTGTGCCTGTTTATTAGGCCCTAGAAACTACATGCTTTCCTGAGCCTATTCTTCCAAGGGCTCCACCCTGAAGCCAGTAATCCAGTTAAGAAACTTAAAAGGCCGGGCGCGGTGGCTCAAGCCTGTAATCCCAGCACTTTGGGAGGCCGAGACGGGCGGATCACGAGGTCAGGAGATCGAGACCATCCTGGCTAACACGGTGAAACCCCGTCTCTACTAAAAATACAAAAAAAGCTAGCCGGGCGAGGTGGCAGGAGACTGTAGTCCCAGCTACTCCGGAGGCTGAGGCAGGAGAATGGCGTAAACCCGGGAGGCGGAGCTTGCAGTGAGCTGAGATCCGGCCACTGCACTCCAGCCCGGGCGACAGAGCAAGACTCCGTCTCAAAAAAAAAAAAAAAAAAGAAAAGAAAAAAAAGAAACTTAAAAACTGGCAAATGAAAAATCTTACAACTACTGGATCTTCTTCTGTCTGTGTATTTATATGTGTTGTGTGTATGGTGTTTACAATAAAAGAGTGCTAATCAATTGGCTTAAAGAAAAATAAGCACTTAAATATTTTGTCAGAAGAATTAAAACTTTAGTGCCTTTTAGTTTACATGACTTTAATAATCTTTGGAAAATAGATTATTGGTAAAATAAAAACATATTCAAAATTTAGACATTTGGTCTGGGTCAGATATTAGGTTTGCTAAATGCTTTAATGTCACAAACTGCTTCTTTGACTTTTAAAAATTGTTCAGCTTACCTGCTTTGGAGCCATTAGAATCTAGGTAAAGCCTAGGGACATGTGGAGTTAGCCATGCCCCCTGGCTATGTTGGGAAAAGTCAGAATTTATCTGCACTCTGCCTTCAAATATTATATTAACTGGTAATAAATATTATCCTTATAGTATGAATTAAGAGTGATACAGAATGTAAGCCACATGAGGGAGAGGATTGTTACATGTTTTGCTCACTACTACATCTCAGAACCTAAAACAGTACCTATAATGTAATAAGATTAAATACATATTTGGATTAAGATTTTTCATACTTTGGAAATGGGAAAAAGAGCATGCCTGGCCGAAAGAACTGCATAAGACAACATTTTCCAAACTTATATGACCAGCAAACACTTAACATTTTTACTGAATATATTCATATAATGTATAAGTGTACAACTAAATGAATTTTTACAAACTTAACACATTGTTGTAAGCCAGAAGCCAGATCAGAAAACAGAATACTACCAGCACTCTCTCTCATGCTGTCTTCTAGTTATTATTACCTCTCCCCACCAAGATAAACCACCATCTTGACATCTAACAGCATAAATTAGTTTCACCTGCTTTTGTACTTTATATAAATGAAATCATACACTAATACTCATTTGTATCTGGTTTCTTTTGCTCAGCATTATGAGTGAGAGTCATCTGTATTACTCGGTATAGTTATAGATCATTCATTCTCATTGCTATATAGTATTCCATCGGGGGCATATACCACAGTTTTATTCATTTTACTGTTGATGAGCATTTGGGTGGTTTCCAGCGTGGGTCTATTACAAATAATGCTTTTCTAATACTCTAATACATGTCCTATAGTGAACATATAAGCATATGTGTTGGATGTATACCTATGAGTAAAATATGGGTCATAGGATATGTGATTATTTAGCTTTATTATATACTGCCAAGCAACTTTCCAAAGAGGTTGTACCCATTTACACTCCCACAACCAGTGTTTAGGAGTTTTTATTATTCTACATCCTTTAAAAAACTTTTAGCCATTTTGGTGGGTGTGTAGTATTCTCTCATTGTGATTTTTTTGTTTGTTTGTTTGACAGTCTTACTCTGTTGCCCAGGCTGGAATGGTACAACCTTGGCTCACTGTGATCTCCGCCTCCTGGGTTCAAGTGTTTCTACTGCCTCAGCCTCCCGAGTAGCTAGGATAATAGGCACCCTCCACCACACCTGGCTAATTTTTGTATTTTTAGTAGAGACAGGGGTTTCACCATGTTGGCCAGGCTGGTCTTGAACTCCTGACCTCAAGTGATCCACCCACCTCAGCCTCCCAAAGTGCTGGGATTACAGGTGTGAGCCACCACCCCTGGCCTCCTTGTGATTTTAATGCTCACTTGCCTGATAAAATTTGAACACTTTTTCATTTGTTTATTGGTCATTTGGATATGCTCTTTTATTAAGTGTCTATTTTCATACAAATAGACACTTTTCTATTTGACTGTCTTAAAGAATTTTAGGAGTTCTTTATACATTCTGGATATGAGTCCTTTGTAAGACCTATGCTCTTAGTAGTATATTAATGAACAGAAGTTCTAAAGTTTAATATAGTCTAATTTGTTAATATTTAGAAAATACTTTAAAATTATAATGTATTGACACAATACTGACTGGAATTCATGAGACATATTTTGTGCTTGGCTTAAAGAAAACAGCAAAAAGCAGCCTCACAGAATAATTATGAAAAACAGATCGGCCGGGCGCGGTGGCTCACGCCTGTAATCCCCTCACTTTGGGAGGCCGAGACAGGTGGATCACGAGGTCAAGAGATTGAGATTATCCTGGCTGACACAGTGAAACCCCGTCTCTACTAAAAATACAAAAAATTAGC
Source organism: Piliocolobus tephrosceles (assembly GCF_002776525.5). NCBI lineage: Eukaryota > Metazoa > Chordata > Mammalia > Primates > Cercopithecidae > Piliocolobus > Piliocolobus tephrosceles. The sequence continues at coordinate 11,559,119 of NC_045452.1, forward strand.
CCGGCGTGGTAGCGGGCGCCTGTAGTCCCAGCTACTTGGGAGGCTGAGGCAGGAGAAGGGCGTGAACCCGGGAGGCGGAGCTTGCAGTGAGCCTAGATCAGGCCACTGCACTCCAGCTTGGGGACAGAGTGAGACTCCATCTCAAAAAAAAAAAAAAAAAAAAAGAAAAACAGATCAAATTTTTATTTTTATTTTAATACGTAAACACAATAAACATTGTGTATACAGTACACATAGTATGTCAAACATATGTTGAAATGATAATTTGAGATACTGGCACAACCTATCCATCAGCAAATATTCTATATGCAAGATGACTCTTGGTAGATGCTCCTTACATACTGAAGCAAAAGTCACAAATTCATATACCAGTTGCTCTCTTATCACACTCCTTTTACGGCACACTATTTCTTAATGAAGACTATCTAATCATTTAAGAACAATGATTTAAGTTTGTTTACTATGTTGTATATATACACATACATAAAATTTAGCAGGAAGCTATTCCTAGTATTGATACTTTTTATAGAACACTATGTGACATCTTACAGAAGCTTTGCATTCCTCCTTTGTATTCCTCACTTTTAAGCAAAGCACAAAAGTGTGGAAATACATGGCAATAGAATAGTAGATGAATAGCCGCAATTCCACATGGCTAGACAGTAGGGTGCATGGGAGAGAATAAGGGAGTGTGGGTAGGGAGGAAGGGGTACGAGATAAGCAGGAGAGCTAAACAAGAATAAGATTTTGACAGTTCTCAAATCCCACTCTAAGGTACTTGAACTCTATCCTGGACGAACACTGATAAGATTTGTATCCTTGAAAATTAATTCTGATGGCAATATGGAAGACAGGTTGAATAAAAGAATTGTTAGCAACGAAATCAGGGGCTACTGCAGTAATCAAGGAGATAATTGAGTATGTCCTTAGTCAAGCCAGTGGCAGTGAGAAGGGAAAGGAGAAAATAGATTTGAGAACTCTTTTAGAGAGAATTAATAGAATTTAGTAGGGTATGAAGAAGAGAGAAGACAAAGATGAAGCTGCTTCTAACCTGGATGACTGGAGTAGTGCTGATTCACTAGTCTGAGAATGAGACTTGGGATCAGGTTTTAGCCAGGGGTGGCAGAGATAAACTGAGTTTAAGTGATCTACAAAGTAGTTTAGGTGCAGATGTTCAGGAAATAAAAATATAGAACTGAGACTCATAACAGAAATAGGAACCCTAAATCCTTTCTGTATAGGCTGTAGCTGAAGCTATGAAACTAGATGAAATTATTCAAGAAGACAGCTGTAAAAGAGAAAAAGCCTGAAGACAGAATCCTGGGGGATAACTAACATTTAAAGAGCAGAACAACTGGAAAAAAATAAAAGAGCCTGAGACAGATACGTAGGAATAGGTTAAAAACCAAAATAGTGTTATGGCACTTTGGAGAGGAAAAGAGAGTATGTGGGTAACAGTGTCAGATAATATAAAGAAGTTACATATTATGAGGGATGAGAAGAGGTCAACCATAGGATTGCACTTGGTGACTTTTGAGAGAATAGTGTAGAAAGGAAAGGAGTAAAATCCATATTGCAGTAGGGTCTGAGGAGTGTATGAGAGAGAAGGAGATTATATAATCATAGTAAAACTCCAGTTTCATGGATCATTATGAAATAAATTGTTTTAGTCTTGAATTACTTGGGTAATTGTTTCTGCCTTTCTGCTCTGCCTTGCCTATGAAGATCTAATTTAATGTAATATTCAAAGCACTGTTTCTTTTTGATTACCTTCAAATGTATCAAATTTGAAGTTCTGAGAAATCTTTTCATTATATCTATGGTAATGATGTGCTGAACTGAATATATTAAAGAATACTAATCTTTTTTCACCTACGTTGTTTTTCCAGGAAACAGTTTTCCCATCCCAAATCACTAATGAGCACGAGTCCCTGAAAATGGTGAAGAAACTTTTTGCTACTTCCATCTCATGTATAACATACCTAAGGGGCCTGTTTCCAGAGAGCTCTTATGGAGAACGCCATTTGGATGGTAAAGTTAAACTAACTAGTCTCTTCGGCTGTTGTAGCCCCTTTCTCTATTTAGCAAGAATAGACAAATCTCACAAAGTGTGCTAATTCCAACTTAAGGGCCTGTTCTTCAAGACCAATTTGCTAATCCATTTTTCCATTTTAATTTTACTGTGTGTAGTGATTTTACTTATAGGAATTACTAGTTCCTGGCTAGATGCCAGGTGATAGATGGAAGAAAAAAGAAATCTGTCTGGACAAGTCCAGTATAAAAGCAACAGCTAGATCAAAATCTATTTGAATGCTGTAGATTTGCACTATTTTGTGTCTCAATTGAATTTATTCTTTAAGGTACACTTTGGCATTGAGGAAGTTCAAAGAAACCAAGTGAAAACCTTTTCTCTCTGTTAACATATATAAAAATGCTGGGGGAAAAAAAAAGCCATACTCACTTGTAGATTCACATGGATATTAAGATAATTATTATTCTAATCAGTTCTGGCTTTTTTCTCAATTGCCAGGTCTTCTACTTTCATTCCTTTTGTTTCAGTGCTCTTAAACTTATCATCTCATTTCCTTATATTACACAAGCTGTTTCTGGCCCCTTTTCTTCTCTTATTATAAAAACAAGTACCGGCCAGGCATGGTGGCTCACGCCTGTAATCCCAACATTTTGGGAGGCCGAGGCGGGTGGATCACCTGAGGTCAGGAGTTCAAGACCAGCCTGGCCAACATGGTGAAACACTGTCTCTACTAAAAATACAAAAATTAGCTGGGCATTGTAGTGGGCACCTGTAATCCCAGCTACTTGGGAGGCTGAGGCAGGCGAATCACTTGAACCCAGGAGACAGACATTGCAGTGAGCCAAGATTGTGCCATTTCACTCCAGCCTGGGTGACAAGAGCAAAACTTCATCTCAAAACAACCAACCAACCAAACAAACAAAAAACCAAAAAGTAAAAAACCCAAGTACCTAGGACTCAACAATTTTTCAAAATCTTATTTGTTTAAAAAGCTGGATTGTGTATCGTGAAAATGGCCATACTGCCCAAAGTAATTATAGATTCAATGTCATTCCCATCAAGCTACCATTGACTTTCTTCATAGAATTAGAAAAAAACTACTTTAAATTTCATATGGAACCAAAAAGGAGCCCATATGGCCAAGACAATCCTAAGCAAAAAGAACAAAACTGGAGGCATCACGCTACCTGACTATATTATAAGGCTACAGCAACCAAAACAGCATGGTACTGGTACCAAAATAGATATATAGACCAATGGAAGAGAACAGAGACCTCAGAAATAACACAACACATCTACAACCATCTGATCTTTGACAAACCTGACAAAAACAAGCAATGAGGAAAGGATTCCCTATTTAATAAATGGTGCTGGGAAAACTGGCTAGCCATATGCAGAAAACTGAAACTGGACCCCTTCCTTACACCTTATACAAAAGTTAATTCAAGATGGATTAAAGACTTAAATATAAGACCTAAAACCATAAAAACCTAGAAGAGAACCTAGGCAGTACCATTCAGGACATAGGCATGGGCAAAGACTTTGTGACTAAAGCACCAAAAGCAATTGCAACAAAAGCCAGAATAGACAAATGGGATCTAATTAAACTGTAGAGCTTCTGTACAGGAAAAGAAATTGTCATTAGAGTGAACAGGCAACATACAGAATGGGAGAAAATTTTTGCAATCTATCCATCTGACAAAGGTATAATAGCCAGAATCTACAAGGAACTTAAAACAAATTTACAAGAAAAAAAAACCCCATCAAAAAGTGGGCAAAGTATATGAACAGACACTTCTCAAAAGAAGACATTTATGGGCCGGGCGCGGTGGCTTAAGCCTGTAATCCCAGCACTTTGGGAGGCTGAGACAGGCGGATCACAAGGTCAGGAGATCAAGACCATCCTGGCTAACCCGGTGAAACCCCGTCTCTACTAAAAAAATACAAAAAACTAGCCGAGCGAGGTGGTGGGCACCTGTAGTCCCAGCTACTCAGGAGGCTGAGGCAGGAGAATGGCATGAACCTGAAAGGCGGAGCTTGCAGTGAGCTGAGATCCGGCCACTGCACTCCAGTTTGGGCGACAGAGCGAGACTCCGTCTCAAAAAAAAAAAAAAAAAAAAAAAAAAGAAGACATTTATGCAACCAACAAACATATGAAAAAAAGCTCATCATCACTGGTCATTAGAGAAATGCAAATCAAAACCACAATGAGATACTATCTCATGCCAGTTAGAATGGAGATCACTAACAAGTCAGGAAACAATAGGTGCTGGAGAGGATGTGGAGAAATAGGAATGCTTTTACACTGTTAGTGGGAGTGTGAATTAGTTCAGCCATTGTGGAAGACAGTGTGGCAATTTCTCAAGGATATAGAACCAGAAATACCATTTGACTAAGCAATCCCATTACTGGGTATATACCCAAAGGATTATAAATCATTCTACTATAAAGACACATGCACACATATGTTTATTACAGCACTATTTACAATAGTAAAGACTTGGAACCAACCCAAATGCCCATCAATGATAGACTGGATAAAGAAAATGTGGCACATATACATCATGGAAAACTATGTAGCCATAAAAAAAGATTTAGTTCATGTCCTTTGCAGGAACATGGATGAAACTGGAAACCATCATTCTCAGCAAACTAACACAGGAACAGAAAACCAAACACCGCATATTCTCATTCATAAGTGGGAGTTGAACAATGAGAACCCATGGAAACAGGGAGGGGAACATCACACACGGGAGCCTGTCAGGGGATCAGGGGCAAGGGAAAGAATAGCATTAGAACAAATACCTAATGCATGCAGGGCTAAAAACCTAGTTGACGGGTTGATGGGTGCAGCAAACCACCATGGCTCATGAACAAAACTTCACGTTCTGTGCATATATTCCAGAACTTAAAGTATTTAAAAAAAGTTTTAAAAAAGCTGGATTGTGAATCTTGTTGACTTGTCACTAAAATAGGAACTATCATTTTGAAAATAAATATAGAGAGCTACAAGTTGCCTTGTAAGATGTTATTTTTCAAAATCTAATTTAAAATTTCTTACATCTGTATTTAATGATATACCTTGGCCTCATTTTAGTCTAATTCTCTTGGTTGGGCACGGTGGCTCATGCTTGTAATCCAAAGTGTAATCATAACACTTTGAAAGGCAAGGTGGGCAGATTGCTTGAGCCTAGGAGTCCAAGACCAGCCTGAACAACACGGTGAAACCCTGTCTCTATAAAAAATACAAAAAATTAGCTGGCCATGGTGGCGGGTGCCTGTAGTTCCAGCTACTCTGGAGGCTGAGGTGGGAGGATCATCTGAGCCTAGGGGCTTAAGGCTACAGTGAGCTGTGATTGCACCACTGAATTCCAGCCTGGGTGATATAGTGAGACTCTGTCACAAAAAAGAAAAAAATATTAAGCAATGTAAGAGCATCAATAAAATGCATGTGTGCTATAAGCACATAAACATGATATTTGCAATCACAACAACCTCATTTGTATTATGACATCTTTTGGTCTATGAGATACAAACTTGTAATAGTGAATGTGTTTATATCTAACATATATTTGCAGTTTCCCTTCGTGTCTAGAACATAGAATTGAGAAAGACATATTGTTGGTAATAAGCACATACTGTGTGCCAGTCACTACCCTAGGCAATGGCAATGATACCATTCCCTATAGCTTTATTTTTTGTGACAGTTATTGTGGAAGTGATATGTCTCCCTTTCAATGTTTGTTCTTAAAGTAATATACATCATAAAAATGCTTAGTACTCCTGTGTCACTCTCTTGTAATTTCTGAATGCTATATCAACACAGGATAATTTTCGTATCCCTCAATAGAGATACAGGTAACATCAATTTTAGGACAGGAAAACAATATGAAAAGGTGAAGTTACTTATGCAAAATCACACATAAATCAGTGATTGATCTTGGACTACTTTAAACCAAAATTCTATTTATTTATTTATTTATTTATTTATTTATTTATTTAGAGACGGAGTCTCATTTCATTGTCCGGGCTGGAGTGTGGCGGCATGATCATTATAGGATTACAGCTTCGACCTTCCAGGCTCAAGTGATCCTCCTGCCTCAGCTTCCTGAGTAGTTGGGACTATAGGCATGTGCCACTATGCCCAGATAATTTTTTAATTTTTTTTTTAGAGGTGAGGGTTCACTAGGTTGCCCTGGCTGGTTTCGACATCCTGGGCTCAAGTAATTCTCCTGCCTTAGCCCCCCAAAGTGCTGGGATTACAGGTGTGAGCCACCGCACCCGGCCTAAACCCAGACTCTTAATATGATATTCCTATTCTTCCTAAGTATAAAAAGGTAGTTGGATTTCAGATAAAGTAAGTATTTGAGAATAATCCATGTGAAATTTTTCATTCCTTTCTTTTCATTGAGAGGGAGAGAAATAACAGAGAAATGACTGAGATTGAGGTGTATATTTTAAGTTGGCCAATGGAGATAGTCTCAACACTACCTCATAATTACTTAGAATTCTACGGAGGCAAAGAAGGGACACAAATTGATTTTGGAGCCAACTCAGTTGTGCTACATTTTAGAAGGGGGAAACTCCTAACTGTAATCAAAATTGAGACTAAGCTACTTCTTAACATAGGATTTATTTTTAAAGTAGATGTTTAGAGATCCAAAATGTTTTTATAAGCTATAAAACTAAATAAATTACATAAATAAAATAGTTAAAGGAAATACCCTATTTAGCATGGACAATTTCAGTACAGCAGTCATTTGGTAGACAAAAATAGACTGTGTTTCTGTTTTTGTAGACCTCAGTTTAAAAATCCTCCGAGAAGATAAAAAATGTCCTGGGTCACTGCATATTATCAGATGGTAAGTAATAGAAATTCTATAAAAGTTGAACAACATTATTTTTATCATGGCTGAAATTACCCATAATACTTTATTTAGTAAGATTTTTTTTTCTTTGTCTTTTTTTTTTTTTTGAGATGGAGTCTTGCTCAGTCGCCCAGGCTGGAGTGCAGTGGCCTGATCTCTGCTCACTGCAAGCTCCGCCTCCCGGGTTTACGCCATTCTCCTGCCTCAGCCTCCCAAGTAGCTGGGACTACAGGCGCCGGCCACTACGCCCGGCTAGTTTTTTTTTTTTTTTTTTTTTTTGTATTTTTAGTAGAGACAGGGTTTCACCGTGTTAGCCAGGATGGTCTCGTTCTTCTGACCTCCTGATCCGCCCATCTCGGCCTCCCAAAGTGCTGGGATTACAGGCGTGAGCCACCGCGCCTGGCCAAGACCATTTTTTAATAAAACCATTTCTTCTTTCCTACTTTCCCTCTTTCTTTTTTCTTTTCTTTTCTTTTCTTTTTTTTTTATTTTGAGAAGAAGTCTCCCTGTGTCGCCCAGGCTGGAGTGCAGTGGCACGATTTCTGCTCACCGCAACCTCTGCCTCCCAGGTTCAAGCGATTCTCCTGCCTCAGCCTCCCGGGTAGCTGGGACTACAGGTGTACTCCACCATGCTCAGCTAATTTTTTTTTTTTGAGACGGAGTCTCCCTCTGTCGCCCAGGCTGGAGTGCAGTGGCCGGATCTCAGCTCACTGCAAGCTCCGCCTCCCGGGTTCCCGCCATTCTCCTGCCTCAGCCTCCCGAGTAGCTGGGACTACAGGCGCCGCCACCTCGCCCGGCTAGTTTTTTGTATTTTTTTAGTAGAGACGGGGTTTCACCGTGTTAGCCAGGATGGTCTTGATCTCCTGACCTCGTGATCCGCCCACCTCGGCCTCCCAAAGTGCTTTTAGTAGAGACGGGGTTTCACCATGTTGGCCAGGATGGTCTGGATCTCTTGACCTCATGACCGCCCACCTTGGCCTCCCAAAGTGCTGGGACTACAGGTGGAAGCCATTGTCCTGGCCTGCTTTCCCTCTTTCTTTTTAAAAAATAATTTTCTAGGAATTTGTAAGAATTATTCAATATTTTTAATTATCAATATTATTAATAATTTTAAGACACTGATTTAGCTTTGTTTTTGAAAGAAAATTGACTTGTATAAAAATACTAAATATATACACCTACTATGTACCCACAGAAATTTAAAAAACTGATAATTCATCATATGCGTGTCAGTGTACTAAACATGTGATCCAAAAAATTTGGTTCACTACCACAAAATTGCTCATTACTACTTATAAAGTTCTATCAACATATTAAAAGTTGCTGGAAGTTTAATAAAATGATTAAATGGGAAAGGTAAAATGGTTTTTTTTTTTTTTTTTTTTTTTTTTTTTTTTTTTTTTTTT
>NC_045452.1:11567824-11599418 GCF_002776525.5 Piliocolobus tephrosceles
TCTCCTGCCTCAGCCTCCCAAGTAGCTGGGACTACAGGCGCCCGCCACCTCGCCCGGCTAGTTTTTTGTATTTTTAGTAGAGACGGGGTTTCACCGTGTTAGCCAGGATGGTCTCGATCTCCTGACCTCGTGATCCGCCCGTCTCGGCCTCCCAAAGTGCTGGGATTACAGGCTTGAGCCACCGCGCCCCGCTAAAATGGTTATTAACTTAATGTATATCAAAGCAAAAAGTGCAAATGAATTCTGTACTTGGAATTATTTTGGCTTTGCATGTGGTCCAATTGACATCAAATATTTATTTCTTGACAGGATTCAAGGTTGTTTTGATGCTTTGGAAAAGAGATACGTAAGAATGTTTTTAAACTTACACTGGAATCAAAGGCTTGTCTTTTATTCTTTATAAAAAGAAATTAGACTTTTATTTCGTTGTGTTTAACAGTATAAGTGTCTACATTTGCATTCATAAACTAATTTCTTGTTATGTCTTTATTGTCCTGTTGATGTCTCCTTTGCATCAATTAGAAAGAAAACTCATTTTTCTCTTTTACATACTCATATCTTTTTGACCACAGAGTTTCCTCTGAAGTCACCGGAAGAGATCCACAGGATGTGGGACAGGAGAGACAAGAATCTGGCATTTAGTGCATTGAACATATTTAGAATAGTGGTGATTCAATTTGCAGATATGAAAGGAAAAAAATGGACTTGAATAATTGGTTTTTATTCTGTCTTAGTTATTTTGGTAACTATATTTAGTTCATAAGTATAATCTATTCCTTTACAATAGGTAGTATTGTACTAGTATTGTACCTCAGATTTTTAAAAATATGTAGCTTAAATTTTAAGTGCATCTGATCTTTCATGCTGCCCAAGACAGCTATGAAGGGCGTACAGAATGGAGGCTCTAGTCCTAGTTGAAGAGACAAGATGTATATAAATGAAATTTCTTTTTTCTTTCTTTTTTTCTTTCCTGTGGAGCTTTTATTATGAGCAGAGGGCAGGGCAAGGCAGGGGGCTCAGTCCTTGGCAGCGGCTTTCCTCATGGCGGCCAGGAAATTGCTCAGCTCCTCCTACTTCCTCTTGGTGCGGATGTGTATTCCCTCCTTTTTCTTGATGAACTTGAAGGCCCAGTTGTCCTTGGAGACCTTGAGCTACTTCATGGGATGCTGCCCATACAGGGTGAAGCCACACACCTGTCGGATCATATCCCACATGAACTTGGTGTGTTTGGTCAGGCACCTGTGGTGGCAGCTAGGCCTGGCCTTGCTCACATTCTTGGCCACCTTGTGGCCCTTGTTGAGTCCCATGGCTGTAAGGTAGAGCAGAGCCATGGCTGCTGCTCTCCAGTGGCAGCCAAGGCCTATAAATATTTGAAATTTCCACCACTGCTTTTCCCCATTTTCTCCATCTATGTCTTCTTTTTACTCCTCAATTCCTGTTCCTTTAAGAAATCTTGAGGTCAGAAAGCCTTACACTAGATTATTTAGCACATTCATATATTTCTATTTCCACTGCACATTTGTTACTTATGATTTATTCAACACTGACTAGAGGGACCTAGGGATACAAAGATAAAACAGAAGTGGGAAAGAGCTTATAGACCTTGGCAGAAGATAAGTGATATTCATATGCAGGGCTGATGATCAGCTGTTACATACTGACTCAGCTGTATCTGCTCTTAAAATATTGAAATATTTCTGTATTGAATGGTAAATTGCTGCTTTTCTGAGACCTCATATGGCTCCCTATCAATATCCTCCACATCACTTTACCAGTGTCTCTTTTGGGATATCTCCAGAACACTCCAAAATCCAGTAACCAAAAGGTTAATATCTAGTCCAAGGGTTGCTTCCAGGAGCCCAGCTCTAGAGCTAAATTGACATCCTTTCTGACTGGCCAGCATCTATGTCATATTGGGCTTTACATATTTATTTATTTATTTTTGTGAGTGTGTGACAGAGTCTCACTCTGTCGCCCAGGCTGGAGTGCAGTGGCGCGATCTTGGCTCACTGCAACCTCCACCTCCCAGGTTCAAGCAATGCTCCTGCCTCAGCCTCCTAAGTAACTGAGATTACAGACATGCACCACCACACTTGGCTAATTTTTGTATTTTTAGTAGAGACGGTGTTTCACCATGTTGGCCAGGCTGCTCTCGAGCTCCTGACCTCAAGTGATCTGCCCAACTCAGCCTCCCAACGTGCTGGGATTACAGACATGAGCCACTGCACCCAGCCTATATATTGATTTTTTATGTCAATTTGATATTTTAATGTAAAAATATCAGAGATATTTTGATCACCCCTATAATGCTCATTAGAAAGTCATGAATGCCTAAAGAAAGATAATGATCATATGCAATGGGAAGTATGGGAAAGGAGGCACTATACCCTGTGAGGAACATGAGAGAAATCTTTTGAGAGAAAATAGCTTTTGAGCTTTGAAGGCCCTAAATATTTGGACAGATTGAGAGGGGGAGAAGGCCATCACTGTTATACTGAACAGTGCTCATTCATTCCCCCTTCATCCATTCATTTAGTGACATTTCCTGACTGTTCCTCATTGATGGGCAGTACAATATAGTTAGAAGTTCAAGTTTTGGAGTCAGATGGTCTGAAGAATCCCAGTTCTGTCACTTAATACCCGTGTGGCCTTTGGCAAGCAACCTACCTTTTGGTACCTTAGTTTCTTTGCATATAAGATGGGGATAATAATAGAATCCACTTGTTAAGGTTATTTGATAATGAGTTAATAATCTAAAGCAGTGGTTCTCAAACTTTAGCTTGCATCAGAATCACCTGGAGGACTTGTTAAAACACAGGTTGTCAAGCCTCACCTCAATATTCTGATGTAAGAATTTGCATTTCAGACAAATTACAAGTGATGCTCTTGACTGCTGGTCTAGGGACCATAATTTGAAAACCGCTGATCTAAAATGTTTAGAACAATGCCTGGCACATAACAAACGCTATGTATGTGTTAAACATTCATTCTTTATACATCGGCTATTTAATCTGTGCCAGACATTGTGCCTAGGCATTGGATGAGATAATAATGAGAGTAAAATGTGATTCCACTCTCAGGGAAGTCATAATATAATAGTAAGAGTTACTTCTTAAATAAAATATTATAAGTATTACATGTACTAAAATAGCAGTATAATGTACAAAGGGTATCTAGCTAGTTTGATACATTTATTTTACTAAATGACTACCCGTATGACTGACTCAGTCAAAATAACTTGTTTTGGGGAGATCAAAAGACAAAATTTTAGATAGATGACTTAGTCTCTTAAGTAAATAGTATTTATATTGTTTTTCAGTTTTTTTTTTTTTTTTTTTGAGACGGAGTCTCGCTCTGTGGCCCAGGCTGGAGTGCAGTGGCCGGATCTCAGCTCACTACAAGCTCTGCCTCCTGGGTTTACGCCATTCTCCTGCCTCAGCCTCCCCAGTAGCTGGGACTACAGGCGCCCGCCACCTCGCCCGGCTAGTTTTTTTTTGTATTTTTTTTAGTAGAGACGGGGTTTCACCGTGTTAGCCAGAATGGTCTCGATCTCCTGACCTCGTGATCCGCCCGTCTCGGCCTCCCAAAGTGCTGGGATTACAGGCTTGAGCCACCGCGCCCGGCTGTTTTTCAGTTGTTAATCTTTTATAACTTTCCTCAGGTGATCTTGTAGCTGGTACGATATGTTTTAAAAGTAGTTTGAGGCACAGTGACTCATACCTGTAATCCCAGCACTTTGGGAGGCTGAGGCGGGTGAACCTCTTGAACCCAGGAGTTTGAGACCAGCCTGGGCAACATGGTGACACCTTGTATTTCTGCTATAAATACAAAAAGTTAGCTGGGTATGGTGGCTTGTGCCTATAATCCCAGCTACTCGAGAGGCTGAGGCAGGAGAATTGCTTGAACCTAGGAGGCAGAGGTTGCAATGAGCTGAGACCATGCCACTGCACTCTAGCCTGGCGACAGAGTGAAACTTCATCTCAAATAAATATGTAAATAAATGAAAATAGTTTGAGTAAAATCAAATTTGAGTATCTAGAGATCTTGAAAGATGTTCCCCTGTAAGAACATGATTATTTCTAGTTGTGAAATTTTGGGTGATTTTTTTTTTTCTTTTTTTTTGAGATGGAGTCTCCCTCTGTTGCCCAGGCTGGAGTGCAGTGGCGCAATCTTGGCTCACTGCAACCTCCGCCTCCCGAGTTTAAGTGATTCTTCTGCCTCAGCCTCCCGAGTAGCTGGGACTATAGGTGTGTGCCACCACGCCTGGCTAATTTTTGTATTTTTAAGTAGAGATGCGGTTTCAGTTTTGGGTGATTTTTATACTTATTTTGTACTTTATATTATGCTTGAATTCTTTTTTTTTTTTTTTTGAGACGGAGTCTCGCTCTGTCACCCAGGCTGGAGTGCGGTGGCCGGATCTCAGCTCACTGCAAGCTCCCCCTCCCGGGTTTACGCCATTCTCCTGCCTCATCCTCCCGAATAGCTGGGACTACAGGTGCCCGCCACCACGCCCGGCTAGTTTTTTGTATTTTTTTAGTAGAGACGGGGTTTCACCGTGTTAGCCAGGATGGTCTCACTCTCCTGACCTCGTGATCCGCCCGTCTTGGCCTCCCAAAAGTGCAGGGATTACAGGCTTGAGCCACCGCGCCCGGCCTGCTTGAATTCTTTAAAATAAACACATATCAGTGTTGTAGATAATTATTGTAAAAAAAAAGAGACTATATTGTATATAGTTACCTAGCTTGTTTCCTTATTCCCATTCTCAGTTCCTCACCGTTCCGATCCACTGTCCACACTGCATACTTTCAGAAACCCAAGTCTGATCATGTTGTTCTTTTGTCTAAACATTTTCCACAGCTTTTAAAATAAAGTTCAGAGTCCTTCACATGGTCTGCAAGGCCTATATGATTCCTGTCTGCCTTCCAAGGTATCACTGTTGTTCCCATGTTCAAGCCACACAAGCAATCTAGAACATGCCAAGCTCCTTTTACCTTTGCATATATTGTTCCTCTTGCCTAGAAACTTCTCTCCCCTGCCCCATACACCTTGCCTGGCTAACTCAAATTTGTCTTTCAAGTCTCAGCTTAAATATTTACTTCCCTAGGGAGGCCTTCCCTGACACCCTCCTCCCCAGCCTAGATGGTCCCTTTATTTTATGTTCTCATAGCACCCCATGCTGCTGCTTCATAGCAATGAACACGATGATAATGATATAGCTATCTTTCCTATTTTTTTGTTGTTTACTGTTGTTCTCCCCTGGTAGTCTGAATATTCCCTGAGATAGCAGCCATGTCTATTTTTGAATGAATGCATAAATAAATGAACTCAATTAATTAATGTATGAGTTTATATGCAGTAATCAAAATGGCCACAAAGTGGCAGTAAAGTTTTAGTCCTTTGATATGAAATTGTGGTTCTGAAATTTTTTCTTTCTTTTCTTTCTCTCTTTCCCTCCTTCCCTCCTTCTTTCCTTCCTTCCTTTTCTTCCTCTCTCTTTTCTTTCTTTTTCTTTTCTTTTCTCCTTCCTTCCTTCTTTCCTTTCTTCTTTTTCTTTGGAGTCTCTGCTGCACAGGCTGGAGTGCAGCGGCATCGTCTTGGCTCACTGCAACCTCCGCCTTCCGGGTTCAAGCTATTCTCCTGCCTCAGCCTCCCGAGTAGCTGGGATAACAGGCGCCTGCCACTACGCCTGGCTAATTTTTTGTGTTTTTAGTAGAGATGGGGTTTCACCATGTCGGCCATGCTGGTCTCGAACTCCTGACCTCGTGACCCGCCTTCCTCAGCCTCTCAAAGTGCTGGGATTACAGGCATGAGCCACTGTGCCCGGCCTTCTCTTTCTTTCTTATAGGGTTTCACTCTGTTGCCTAGGCTGGAGTACATTGGCACAATCATGGCTCACTGCAGCCTCAATTTCCAGGCCTCAAACAATCTGCCTGTCTCAGCCTCCCAAGTAGCTAGGACCACAAGAGTGCACCACCATGCCTAGCTAATTATCTTACTTTTTGTGAAGATGGCATCTTACCATGTTTCCCAGGCTGACTTTGAACTCCTGGGTTCAAGTGATTCGCCCACCTTGAGCTCCCAAAGTGCTGGGATTACAGGCAAGAACCACTGTGCCTAGCCTGAAATTTTCTGATTTGTATTCTAGTTTTTAAAAACAATTATCATTGGCTTGATTATATTTCTATCTCTATATATTACTCTTCCAAGAAGAGATAATCTGTTCATAGTAGTGTATATGTAGAGAGGACAAGGACTTTATAGACATATAAGACATTTTTACTTTAGTAGATTAGTTTCAAATGGGACACTTTTTGAGGTACTTGTTGCATATTTATTTAGTAATACTGAATTATTTTGTATACCTTTTGCCTCCAGAACTAGAATATAACTTTTTGAGAGGATAGTTATCTTTTTTGTGTCCCTCTCCTCTCTAGCAGAGCCCTGTGTATGTGATAGACTCTCACTTGAATGAATGAATAGTTAGTACAGTTGGCCCTCCGTGTATCAGAGCATTCTACAGCCACAGATTCAACCGACTGGAAAATATTTAGAAAAAATAACAGTACAACAATAAAAAATAATACAAATAAAAATACAGTGTGACAAGTATTTATATAGCATTTACATGGTATTAGGTATTATAAGTAATCTAGAAATGATTTAAAATACAGTTGAACTCATTACACTTTATATACAGGTATCAAAATATCACATGTACCCCCAAAATATGTACAACTATTATGTATCAATTTAAAAATGCTAGTCTTTCAGAAATGGAGAGAAAAAAAGAAAAAAATTATAGGAAAGAATCAGTTTTCAGATATCTGGGAAATTCCTCTTTATAATGCAAAAAAACTGCTATCAAATTGTGAATGTATACTTTTTTTTTTAAGATGGAATCTCTCTCTATCGCCCAGGCTGGAGTGCAACGGCGCGATCTCAGCTCACTGCAACCTCTGCCTCCCAAATTCAAGCTATTCTCCTGTTTCAGCCTCCCAAGTAGCTGCGATTACAGGCACAAGCAGCCACGCCTGGCTAATTTTTTGTATTTTAGTAGAGACAGGGTTTCACCATGTTTCCCAGGCTGGTCCCAAACTCCCGAGCTCAGGCAGTCTACCCACCTTGGCCTCTCAAAGTGCTAGGATTATAGGCGTGAGACACCGCACCTGGCTTCATATAATTTTAGCATAAAGTTAATTGTGACCCTCCCAGAAAAAAGTACAGTTGACCTTTGAACCACATGGGTTTGAGCTTCACGGGTTCACTTATATATGGATTATTTTCAATAAATACAGTTGGCCCTCTATATCTGTGACTTCCACATCTGCAACCAAAGGTGGATTGAAAATACAGGCCGGGGCCAGGGCAGTGGTTCACGCCTGTAATCTCAGCACTTTGGGAGGCTGAGGCGGGTGGATCACAAGGTCAGGAGATCGAGATCATCCTGGCCAACTTGGTGAAACCCCGTGTCTACTAAAAATACAAAAATTAGCTGGGCGTGGTGGTGCACGTGTGTAATCCCAGCTACTCAGGAGGCTAAGGCAGGAGAATCGCTTGAGCCCAGGAGGTGGAGGTTGCAGTAAACCAAGATCGTGCTACTGTACCCAGCCTGGTGACTCAAAAAAAAAAAAAAAAAAAGAAAGAAAAAGAAAACACAGGCTGGGCGCAGTGGCTCATACCTGTAATTCCAGCACTTTGGGAGACCAAGGTGGGAGGATCACTTGAGGTCGGGAGTTCACAACCAGCCTGGCCAACATGGCAAAACCCCATCTCTACTGAAAATACAAAACTTAGGCCGGCTGTGGTGGCCATGCCTGTAATCCCAGCACTTTGGGAGGCCAAGGCGGGCAGATCATGAGGTCAGGAGATCAAGAGCATCCTGGCTGACACGGTGAAACCCTGTCTCTACTAAAAATACAAAAAATTAGCCAGATGTGGTGGTGGGTGCCTGTAGTCCCAGCTACTTGGGAGGCTGAGGCAGGAGAATGGTGTGAACCCAGGAGGTGGAGCTTGCAGTGAGCTGAGATCACACCACTATACTCCAGCCTGGGCAACAGAGCAAGACTCTGTCTCAAAAAAAAAAAAAAAAAAAAAAAGAAAAGGAAAAGAAAATACAAAAATTAGCCAGGCATTGTAGTGGACACTTATAATCCCAGCTATTCAGGAGGGGAATCCCTTGAACCTGGGAGGCAGATGTTGCAGTGAGCTGAGATCATGCCACAACACTCTAACCTGGGCGACAGAGTGAAACTCTGTCTCAAAAACAAAAAATAAAATAAAAAATAAAAATAAATAAATAAATACAGTATCTGCAGATGTGAAACCCAGATACGGAGGGCTTTTTCATATACTCCCTGAGGTACTTGAGTACACATGGATTTTGGTATTCATAGGGAGTCCTGGAACTAATTCCTTCTCAAATACTGAGTGATGACTGTATCCTTTTTGTTCTGGTCTTCTGGATATTTTTTTCCTACCCAAATCTTTCAAACCTCTCTGAAATAATATTTTAATTAGTCTATTGAAAAGAATGATAACATAGGTGCAAGTATATAATAATAATATTTTTCTTTCTCTTGAAGCTACGTATGGCAGTACTGACAGTAAGTACACACTCATTTAAAGACCAAGCCTCTGTCTCTATTTCATTGTCTTCTGGCCAGTGAAACATTAAAACAGTACTCTCCCCCTTCCTCCCTGACTTTTTCTTTTTATCTGCCTTGGAATTAAAAACAGGATCTATCAGAAGTTTTAATAAAAGATTATGAATTGTATATTTCTTTGGTATAACACCTGGGAAGATATATAGGCTGTACTATCTGCTTCATTTATTGGTTCTCAGGATTTTATTTTTTTAGTTACTTTACAGACTCCAAATTTTTTGTTTTTGAACTTTGGTAGACTCTTGAAATTTTGTATACCTCTGAGTTTAACATGGTATACATAGTTAAGAATAGAAAATGAGAAAATACCATTGAGAGTCTTAGGTCTATGATTTATTGAACAAATTTTAAACCATAATGGATTATTTAGAATTTATTTGTAGCTCAGTCATGGTAATTATGAATGCTTCATTATTAATTTCCTTTTATTCAATGTTCACAGAATATTCTAAAGACTCTACGTTCACAAAATAAGCATATCCTATCTCTAGCTCAAAATATATGTCTGTACTCAACTAGTAGAGCACAATTGAACTCTATATAAAAAATGTATTTCATGAGGCGTAATCTAGTAAATTCCAGAAATTGAATGCTGTTTATTTTCCCTTATACAGCTTTATACAAATCCCATGGGATCTGAGGTAAGAACACACACAAACATATAGGTGGGTAGTATATGTATATAATATTTTAAGATGTTTTTCTGAGTTGAGGCTATATATTATGTTGCTAGACTACCATATGAGCAGAGGAACTCATAGTGGGCTCTTTCAGTATATTTTACTCTAAACTTGACCAATCTCTTATTATGAGATTTTTCAAAAACTATCTAAGGGTATTGGGGAAAAAAGGCATTGAGAAAAACTGAACCTATTCCCTAACCTGTTGGCATTAAGAGTCTCTTAATGTATAAATGTATAAAACCACATTTTTTTCTTAAAAATTTTTAAAATTTAATTTTTATGGACTTTTTTTTCTGAGTCATGTAAAACCACATTTTATTATTTATTTAAACTGATTATGAATCCTTTCTGTTTATGGCCTTTTGGGAAAATAAATGAGATATGGCATAACTCTAATTTTCTTTTATGCCAATTAAATTCTCCCCCTTTTCATGTTTTCACAGATTTTCAGAGTTTTACCTCTTTACTTCTCTCTTTAGATTTCTGCCCTCTGTTTAGGGTATCCGACTCATCTTCAAGACCAACTATGTTCAAATCTTATATGTAAGCCTCTTTGGCTGTTTGGTTTATACTAACTTCTTTCTTTAAATTCTTTTTCCAGCAGAAACCCAGAAACCCACAATTTAACACTCTCAATTGATTCATATTGATTACTTAATCTCCTCAACCAGATTGTGAATTCTTCTTCTTCTTCTTCTTTTTTTTTTTAGAGTCTCACTCTGTCACACAGGCTGGAGAGCAGTGGTGCAATCTTGGTTCACTGTGACCTCTGCCTCCCAGGTTCTAGCAATTCTCCTGCCTCAGCCTCTTGAGTAGCTGGGACTACTGGCATGCACCACTATGCCCGGCTAATTTTTATATTTTTTATAATTTTAATTTTTATATTTTTAGTAGAGATGGGGTTTCACCATGTTGGCCAGGCTGGTCTCAAACTCCTGACCTCAAGTGATCTGCCTTCCTCAGCCTCCCAAAGTGCTGGGATTACAGGCATGAGCCATGATGCCCGGCCCAGACTGTGAATTCTTGAGGACAGGCGTCTTGTCTCATAGTCTTGGACACATAATAGTTGTACCACTTAGAATGTGGCTGTGGCACAGAAATGGAGGGAGAAAACTTGTGTTCTCTTCTCATTTTACTCTCTTTGTCTTTCTCCTAGCTTTCTTTCCTTTTTCTTTACTTAGCAATTTTCATTCTCTAAGGCTACATATTTGGCCTAACTGGTGCTATTCTAGACTAAATTATGCATTTTTAGCTCTTAATACTCTTTCTTTGCAAGATGACATGTAGCTGTTTAAGCAAGGGGTAAGAAAACTGTTACATACAGTAGGTAGAAATTCCTCAATGCCCAAACTAGTTCTATCTTTTATTTCTTTGTCTCTTGTTCCATTTTTTTTTTTTTTTGAGCCGGGGTCCCGAGTTTTCCCCCGGCCCCCGGGGCGGTGGCCGGATCTCGGCTCCCTGCAAGATCCACCTCCCGGGTTTACGCCATTCTCCTGCCTCAGCCTCCCGAGTAGCTGGGACTACAGGCGCCCGCCACCTCGCCCGGCTAGATTTTTGTATTTTTTAGTAGAGACGGGGTTTCACCATGTTAGCCAGGATGGTCTCAATCTCCTGACCTTGTGATCCGCCCGTCTCGGCCTCCCAAAGTGCTGGGATTACAGGCTTGAGCCACTGCGCCCGGCCTCTTGTTTCATTTCAAAATGCTTCCCCACCACACTGTAAGTTTGAAGGGAAGTTTCCCAAAATAAAACCTTCTGATAGTTACTAAATTGGTCATTTTCTTAGTGTAGTATTTATCATGTTTTCTTATGCATTAAAACTTCCTAGTTTGAAACCAGTGTTTTTTTGGGGGGGTAGTGAAATGCTAAGCAAATTGAGTTTAATTACAAAAAAAGTATTACAGAGTGGGAAGAAATGCGAGCATATATAATAATGAAATTAGGAAACAAAAGCTTGTTATGTGGTAAGTTTTGAGCTATCATTTATGACCCAGGAAAAAAATATTTTGAATGTTTACAGAGTGTTCCCCTTATGGGTAGGTAGTGATTCCTAACCTGTGTGTTCATGGTATACTTTTTATTACTAAAAAATTCAGTAGCATATTGGATGATACTAAAACACTCAAAAGAGCCCAAACAAATCAGTAATAATTACAATGTAACTACTACTGTGATATAGCAATGTTCATAGGGCACAAAGAGCATCCACAAGTTACATTATTTTATGATTGCTATTTAGCATCAAGTCACTGATAAAATTACTTACCTCCCTGATCTCATTCTTTTATGTACTCACAAAACAACATTCTAACATAAACATCTTCTTTGGCATTTATCTTGTATTGTGCCATGTTTCTTCAGTTGTATGCCTGGAAGTATATCCTTTCCTAAACAAAATTGCACAAACAATAACAATGTTTATATATGCCTGAAGCAAAAATACACTGGACAGGTGGATTAAAATTTGCAGCACAATTGAGAACCTCTGGCTTAAATCAAAAAAGTGTGTGTCCCTAGTTCAGAAGACTGAGTTTTCAGCATTCCACGAAGTTACGGTACTTCTGTGCTTGAAGTTTTGTTCTGGTTGCTCTATCTCATGAGGAAGATGACCAACAAAAGTAAGCATCTAAGTAAACTAAGTACTAAAATAGAGAAGAGTGATAATGTAGCTTTTCTATAGGCACACACTACAAAATGAGTAGCAAGTATGAGTAAATCATGTAAGACAAAATGTAAATAAGAAAGATTTATGCAACTTAATGCATGGAAGACCATATGGAATTATTATATATGAATATTGTGAAGGCATAAATCTTATGGTTTCACTATCTATTCCTTTGTGCCTCTTTAGCATTAGAGGTGATCAACACTCTTTATTTTTCATTTTTTTAAGAGACAGGCTCTCCCTCCGTCACCCAGGCTGGAGTGCAGTGGTGTGATCTTGGCTCATGGCAGCCTTGACCTTCTAGGCCCAAGCGATGCTCCTACCTCAGCTTCCCAAGTAGCTGAGACTGCAGTTGTTCACCACGATGCCCAGTTATTTTTAAAAATTTTTGGAAATATGGGGTTATGTTTCCCCAGCTGGTCTCAAAGGATTCCCTTTCCTCAGCCTCCCAAAATGCTGGGATTACAGGTGTGAGCCACTGCACTTGGCCAACACTCACTTTTAATAGACTGCTTCATGAGCTTAACTGTAAGTGGCCCCTGTTTCTAGCCACAATATACTTTATTTTGGACAATTTCTTTATAGGATGAAATCCTAAATAAGCATGAACTCTACTCTGGCCAAATATTTATTCATTTGGCAAATATTAATTGGGTCCCTTTTATGTGCCTAGCACTGTTCAAGGTATAAAAACACAGGAGTGAATGGGATAGGCAAGATCCCTGCTCTCTAGAAGCCTACATTCTTATGAGGTAGGATAAATAATAAATAAATAAATAAAAATTAGTACAAAGAATTTAAGATAGACATAGTGCTATGAAGAAAATCTTTTAAAAAGATAATGTACTAGAGAGTGCTGAAGTGGAGAATGAAGAAGGAGGGATTGGATGGCTGTGTTAGATTGGGCAATTCCTAGGAGGCATCCCTGAGAGGCTACTGTTTGAGCTGAGATGAATAACCAGAAGGAGTCAGCCCATGCAACCTTGTGAGGGGCAATGACATGTGACAGGCCAAATAACACCATAGTTAACATCACAGGTACTGGAGTCAAATCGCGGTTCTACCACTTACTAGCTTCATCAATAATGAGAATAATATCTACTTCAGAGTGTTGGTTACACAAGAATGAACTGATGTAAAATGTTTAGGGCAGTGCCTGAATATTATTATTATCATTAACTGGAGACCGCATGTTCCAGAGTATAGCTGTGCAAAAGCCCTAAGGCAGGAAGGAATCTTGGGAGTTTGAGCATAGAAAATGTACTATGAGCCTAGAGCTTAGCTGAGTGCAAGGGAAAGTGACCAGAGGTAAGGTCAGAGAGGGAGACAAGGGACAGATGAGTAGGGCCTTGCAAATCAACATAACTTTTGGATTTTATTTTAAGGGTGGTGAGAAGCTAAAGGGATTTTAAGCAAAGGAGTGACATGGTCTGATTTGTATTTTCAAAAACTCCTTTTGGCTACAGAACAGACAATGAGTATCAGATGGACTTGCGATTTGCTTTAGAGGTAGACCTGAAAAGTCTTGCCAATGGGTTGCAATGTGGAGGCAGAAGGAAAGGCTGCATATGCTGCTGCTTTGGCTTATGTGACTATATTTAGTATGATTCATAGAAACCACTGATGAGCAGTTCAATGGTTCATCTTTATTAGGCAACACATTAGTCTGCAAAGTGTTATATGAGGTGTTAAGAATAGTGCCTGCTGTAAATATGCCTTCCTGGATAAGCCAGAGTCAGACTGAAGTTAATTAAGGATTGGCATCTTCTGTAAAACAATTATAAATATAACTTTTACTAGTTGCTTCAGGGATCAAATAATAAAGTGTAAATAAAATTATCAACTACTAAAACAACCTACTCTTGTTACAATTTTAAAAAAACAAAAGATCACTCAGAGCATTAAAAGGCTAGAGTTGATTGAGAAACATGGGCAGGCAGGAAGAATGGGCATTGTTTGCTTGGCAGAGCAATGACATCCAGCGTTGGCTAAGAGAGGACTCTGTTCATCTCGCCTATCTGGAGTGAACCTGTTGCTATAGGCTCCTCTAATCTCATCTGTCTCTCCTATTGTATTTACAAAGCAGTTTTCTGAACTTGATTTGATTTCTCAAGTGGACTGTCTTATTAGGAAAATATTTTTATCTTTTAAAATTAACTCCGTTACAAATCAATCTCCTCAGAGTTTAAGCATCATGAGCCAATTTTCCCAAGACCTGATAACCTGTAATTAAGTTTCATGTTAAGGTTTAAGATGAGCAAAGCTGGGAGGCTTAAAGTAACAGAAACACTGAAACTTTTTCTGATCAGTCTGACATCCTCATTCTCACATTATCAAGGATCAAATACTGAACCAGATGAATAAAGGACATTTTTTGTGTTTTGTTTTAAGCTTATACCCTTTACTTGTCATTAGTACTTCTCCAGCTCTGTAGACATACTGTATGACATATCTGGACCAAACATTTGCTTCAACTACTGGATGTTTATTTTATTTTATTTTATTTATTTTTAAATTTTATTTATTTATTTTTATATTTCAGTTTATTTTATTCTTTCTATTCTGTTCTATTCTATTCATTTTTTGAGATGGAGTCTTGCTCTGTCACCTAGGCTGAAGTGCAGAGGAACAATCTTGGCTCACTGCAACCTCTGCTTCCTGGGTTCAAGCGATTCTCCTGCCTCAACCTCCTGAGTAGCTGGGATTACAGGTGTGCACCACCACACTCGGCTAATTTTTGTATTTTTGGTAGAGACAGGGTCTCCCCACATTGGCCAGGCTGGTCTTGAACTCCTGACCTCAAGTGAGCTGCCTGCCTCAGTCTCCCAAAATGCTGGGATTATAGGCGTGAGCCACCATGCCCGGCCAGACATTCATTTTATTTTAAATGGAATCTGTCTCTTATGAGGAAATTTGTCCCTCTTTATTTCTAGTTTTCTTAACAGTGAGGAGAGCAGATAGTAGTAGTATCTAGTTTTTAGTGCAGGACTGAAAAAACAAGACTTGATGTCAGAGATCAGGGCTCCTTTTCTAATTTTTTCTAGTTTTCCTGTTGCCGTTGTAGTCTTCCCTGAATTATTGCAGTAGCCTCTTAATTGCTCTCATGGTTTTTATTTCTTCCCCTATGCACTTTTAAAGAAGCCAAGATGATGTTTTAAAAACTGCAAATAACTCACCTGCTTAAAACTCTTCTGTAGACTTCTGGCTTAGAATGAAATCCAAACCCCTTACCATAGCCAACAAGGCCACATAGTCTCCTTTATAACCTCATTTCCTGGGTTCTCCCCCTCGCTCACTGGTTTCCAGCCCCTGGGCCTCCTCTCTGACCCTAGAAGAGGCGTCTCTTCCCACTTCAGAGCCTTTGCATTGCTGTTCCCTCTGCCTGAGGCACCCCACCCCCAAGATCTGCACATAACTGACCCTTGAGGCTCAACTCAAACCTCACCTCTTCAGCAAGGGCTTCCTTGGCCCTTCCAAACCAAAGCAGCACTTGTCCCCTTCATGAACCTCTATCACAGCATCTGCTTCTTGTTCATAGCACTTACACTATTGGAGTTAGCTTATTTCATTTGTTTACTTTTTTACTATTTCCCCTACTGGGTTGTATGTATATTCCAGAAAAACAGGGACCTTTTCTGTCTTGTTCACCACTGTGACTCCAGTGCCTGGCATAAAGTAGACATTCAGTACAACATTTGTTACATGAATGAATGGTTTCTCAGCTGGTTCCACTGTCATTTACCTAGTTGGGTTAGATATATGACTCTGTGATTTTGTTTTTCCAGCTTTAAAATGGTAATAATAGTATCTTTCATCTAATTTATTTTTAGCATGGAGGAGAAAAACTAGGTTGTCTTTATATTTGGAAATGTTACTCTTGAATAATGTGATACTGGAAACAAACAGCTATATAGGAAGTATAGTAGGTACATAGTGAAAATGTTCCTTGCTTATGATCAGGTAAGATTCTGGATTTCTTTTCTAAATTCTTTTTTTTCTTTATTTCCTTTGGTTTTTGTAGAAAGTGACTGAGATGTACCAGTTCAAATTCAAATACACGAAAGAAGGAGCCACTATGGATTTTGACAGGTAGAATCTAACTGCTTAATGAACATGAGAAATAAATAGGATTGAGGTAAATGTAAGCTTCTTGAGGCCAAAGGCCTTATACTTCTTTTTAAATTTCCCCACAAACCGTACAGAAAACCACTATTATAAAAAGGAGCTGCAACAATTGTTTACATTCCTGAAATCCATGGATTAAGCTGGTGGGAATAGAGAAAATGGCAGGCAGCACAACGGTAGAAATTATATTAATAAGGTTGCCTACATGATGTTGATTGAATAACTCCATAAGGCTCTGTCTAGCCATTAATTCAAAGTTTCTCAACTGCTATGCCTAGATAACGATCCTTTCCACACTCGATATAGCTAGACTGTGCCTAGGGTAGATAATACCCCTGGACTATTTGCCTGTATGTACAAATATTCTCATTTGCTTCCCCTAGTGTGTCATATAAATATCATTTTTATGTGTCCTTGTATGAAAAGATTAGAACACACTGCAGTTTCCCAATAAGTCGAAAATTCCAAGTTGTAGGTATCCTAATGGGTTAAATAGCAAACACAAGGACATTGAAGAGCAACATTAATTTTTCTCCCAGTAGCTTTTGGATTCAGACTTTCCAGGAGGGATGGAGAGCTTAGAATTGCTGATAAGATGGCACAGTAGTGGAAGGTACAGATGATGGTGAAAAACTCTGGATAGTAGAGGAATCCAAGTAAGGGGGATGGATGCCCCTGAAAGGAATGACTGATGAGAGACATGACCTAATTTTCAATTTTCCCTACTATCAGCTCTGGCTCATCATTTACCATGAACTTGAGGACTTTTCTCCAAGACTCACTCCTTTAATTATCCTTCCATTTGTAAAACCTACAGACAGCACTAGAATGTGAAGAGAATATCAGTTCCAAAAGTGAAAATTAAAATATTACCTTTTGTTAGCTAACATTTGTATAATACCTTACAGCTTATACAGCAGGATTTTTCATACACGTTTTTCTCACATAAAAAGTCACCTTTACTCTCCAAAACTCAAAAATATACACTGATGGCCAGATTAAACTCTTGTTCTGAAGGCACACATGCCAAGAGGTAAGCAGTAAAACAAAAATGGCCAAATCTTTCACATGCTAAGGAGGAGAGAAGATGATGCATATTATTAATTTCCTAGAGAAGAAATATAGGCATTTGTTCAAATGGGAGTCCTGAATATGATTTTACTGATGTATCCTGGAGGCTCCCATGAGCTACGTGCCTATAGCCCTTCATTTTGGTTACCTACATTTGAATTGGTTAAATCTTGGTTGGCAAAATTTTAAGTTGTTCAAAATTGGAAAAGGAGCTAATGTATTCACTTAATAAATGTTTGCTTCATGAATTCACACTGTCTCCAAAGATCAGTTAGGGGAAAATCCAACAGTTCAATTACTTAGGGTTATTTTTCATATTAAGAGCTAACTATGTGCACAGCATTGTGTAAATATATTGTAGTCATGGTCCTTTCTGGAAACTACTCAAATGCGAGACTTAATTGTGGAAGGAAACTTTGGAGATAAAGTTTAGAATTGAAAGGTAATTTAGTCCAAATTGTTCATTCATTCATTAATTCAACAAATGTTGATTGAATAGCTGGGCACCAAACTCTGTACTGTAGAGATGAAAGATATAGCCACTCACAGTCTAGAGAAGGACAGTTATCCTGAGGATAAGATGAGGATATTATCAGAGAAGACTTCCTTGAAGAGTCTGCATGTGAGCTAGGTATTAGAGGATAAATTTAGGACAGTCAGGAAGAGAAGTGGAAAAATGAACAGTACAAGCAAAGTGAACAGCATATGCAAATACTGTGAGTGAGAGGAAACTGGGCAATAGCTGCAGATGAGGATGGAGGTGAGGATGTGACGGACTGTGAAAGGAATTGTATACACACTGTCTTTGAATTTGATTGAAAGGTGATAGATATAATAGAAGAATTCTAAGTAAGAAGGTGACATGAACAGATTTTCCTATTAGTAATATTATTTCAGCAGTGATATGGAGAATATTTTGTAGTGTGGACAAGAAGAAAAGCAGGAAAAATAGCCACTGTAGTAATCAATGCAAGAGTGAGGAAGGGCTACTTTTGTGAGATAATCAGATGGTAGAAAGGCCCAGAGCTGGTGATTGATTTTGTTTGTCTTTACACTTATCTCACAAATGAGCTAACTGACCTAGAGTGTGTCTAAATGACTTAACCAAGGTCATTCAGCTAGTTATCAGCAGAGCTGATATTAGATGTCAGGTCACCTAATTCCAAATTTGTTGTTCTTACTATTGTGGTATATGATTTTTTTTGCAAATCAAATTTTTAAAAAGATGATATTTTAAATGCTTTTAGGGAATTTGCTACTTAAGAAAGTCTTTGTATGTACATTGCAAAAAGTACCACAACTGCCCTAATTTACATTCTAAAAAAAGTCTCAAAATGTCTTAATGTTTAATTTATATTTATTTAATCACATAGTCAAAAGTTTTGTTCCTTTTGGGATAGATTGCCAATATTGTATATGATCGAAAAGTATGCTTTTTTTTTACGTAGTCACAGCAGCAGTACAAGCTTTGAAAGTGGAACAAACAATGAAGATATTAAGAAAGCCAGTGTTCTACTGATCCGTAAATTGTATATACTGATGCAGGACCTTGAGCCACTTCCTAATAATGTTGTACTTACTATGAAACTCCACTACTATAATGCAGGTAGGTAGAGAACTTTAGACAAATTCCTTCTTAAGTGCTGAGCTAATATTTTATATAAGTAGAAAGATTTTGCAAGCATCTGAAAGAGAAGTCTGTTGCTACTCATGAAAGATTAATCTGACTTGTTCTATTCAAACTCAGTTTTCATGGCTTTTTGCCCTTTTCATTTCGCAGTGACCCCACATGATTACCAACCCCTTGGTTTTAAAGAAGACGTAAATTCACACTTCCTGCTGTTTGACAAGGAACTTATCAATGTGCAAGTGGGATTCGTCTCCACTGGCTTTCATAGCATGAAAGTAAAAGTCATGACAGAGGCTACCAAAGTGACTGATTTGGAGAACAATCTGTTTCGGGAGAACAGCACTACTGAGCTGGCCCATCAGGGTCTAGACTGTGATGAGGAAGAAGAATGCAATGACCATGTAAGGCAAAGCTTTAGTGATTTTCTATTGCATCAGTTAAACATAACTGATATTTTTCAGTTTCTACCCTGGGTAGAATACAGTGTGCCAGCTATAAAAACTGAAACAAAACCAGTCTCTGACATCAAAGAGTTTTTAATCTAAAAAAGTTTAATCTTCTAAAAGGAAATATACTTTATTATTAGATGAAATTGTCCATAACTAGGAGGAAAAAGATTTTCTAATATATTTATTTTATTAAAGATATCATAAATTTAGAAAATTTGAGGTTTTCTTTCCTTGATTTATAAATGACATATTTTTAGGATTGAAAAATATTCTAGGTATTTATTCATACTCATTGGAAGTATAAATCAGTTCTTGATACTGGGATAATTGGAAGGTAGGAGTTGGGGAAGATAAATTTCATGGATAAACCCAAGTCAGAGTAAAAACAACTAATAGTCAACTTCTGATTAAGTGGAGGAAGACAAGCTTTGGGGCTAACTCACTGGGGAAAGTCAGGTGGGGTTGGAGCCAGGGGAGCCAAACAGTCAGTTCTCTGAGCCCTTTATCCTCCCATTTCCACCAATAGAGACTTGGAGTTAGATTCTTGCTAGGGCCCCATTATGCTCTAGGTAACTCCACACCCGTAACTGGCTGTTGTCTGGATAATAATGTTAACTGCATAACAACATTGTATTAAAAGGGTTCTGAGTTAGACAAAAAATTTTCAGTAGGAAGGGATGCTATAAGATCTTTTCAGGAGGTATTTTAAGATTGGAATGATAACTCATTTGCTTAACATAATTTGAGTCTTACTTAAAGATAGATTACTGTACTAGGTAACTTCTGAAGGTTCCTTCTAGTTCTTTAACTCTGTATTATGTTTAATACATTGAAAAGAGGTTCTAGTTCTAGTTTTAATTTAATTAATGTAAATAATACAACCAAACAAGCAACAGATTGTTTTTATCATTTTTAGTGCTTTCTCGATGTTAGACATAAAAATGACTTTGGATTTTGGTGCAAATTTCCTCTTCCAATTTCACTCAAGGAAGACATAGCTAACATAGAAAGGGTTAAAAAAATGAAGGTTAAGAAAAGAATGTTTCACTTAGTTTTTTGTTGTTGTTGTTGTTTTTGAGACAGGGTCTCGCTCTGTTGCCCAGGCTGAAGTACAGTGGCACAACCATGGCTCACTGGTGCCTCAATTTATCAAGGAATCCTCCTACCTCAGCCACTCAAGTAGCTGGGACTATAAGCACATGACACCACACCTGGCTAATTTTTTATTTTTTAATTTTTTGTAGAGACAAGGGTCTCACTATGTTACCAGGGCTGGTCTCAAACTCCTGGGCTCAAGCAATCCTACTTTGACCTCCCAAAGTGCTGGGATTACAGGTATGAGCCACCACACTCGGCCTCAGCTAAGTATTTATTTATTTAGGGAAAGAGTCTCGCTCTGTTGTCCAGGCTTGAGTGCTGGAGTGCAGTAGTCGATCACAGCTCACTGCAGCCTTGACCTTCTGGTCCCAAGTGACCCTTTCACCTCAGCCTCCAGAGTAACTGAGACCATAGGTGTGTGCCCCCCACCCAGCTAATTTTTTAGTTTTTGTAGAGACAGGGCCTCCCTATGTTGTCCAGGCTGATCTTGAACTCCTGGGCTCCAGTGATCCTCCTGCCTTGGCCTCTCAAAGTGCTAGGATTATACCACACCTGGCTAGATTTTTATCTTTTAATTAAGAATTAATTTCTTTTTTTATCAAATGAAAGCAGGACAGCCTAAGAATGCATAGTTCAACTGATAGATTAAATAAGGAATGTGATAATCCTTTTCAAGCATACATTTAGTTGAAACTATATGTATTATATGGACTTTGTGGTAAACTCAGTTGATTGAAGTTCCTCTCTCAGCCAACCAAACATATGAGAGAATTTAGTAAGTCTAGTGAAGTGTTTACTGTCACTTTCCCACTAAGGATTCCTTTTTGTTTTCCTTCACGGAATACATGGAACACACACTCACACACACACACACATTCAAACATGTGTATACATATGTAGAACCTTTATTTCTTTTAAAAATTTTATTTTGACATATATCATACATATAATAGAGTACATGAAAATAATATGTACAGTTTAAAGAATAATAAGAACATCCATATGTCCTCCATTTAGGCTAAGATGTAGAACATTGCTACTCCCTTAGAAGTCACCACGTATCCCTTCCTCATTGCACGCCCCCTGAAGGTAACCACTCTCCTGACCTTCATGATAACCTTTCCCTTACTCTTCTTTATAGTTTTGCCATGGATGAGTACATCTACTCATTTTAAATTTTTATATCAAAGTAATCATACTCTGAATATTCTCCTATAATTTTCTTCTTTTGCTTGAACCTCAACATGGCGATTTAGCCATTGTGTTGTTGTTCTTTCATTTTCACTGCTGTAGAGTATTCTACTCTTGATAGACATTCTTTTTAATTGTTATAAACATTAATGTACATACCTCTTGGTACACCTGTCAAAGAATGTCTCTTGGGAATATATGAAACAGTTCTAGGCTTGTGTATTTTCAACTTTATTAGATAACGCAAAACTGTTTTCCAAAGTGGTCGTACCAACTTACTTGCTACCCCCTGTGGAGGAGAGTGCCCTACATTCTTGCCAACACTTATTGTCAGAGTTTATGTTTCCTGCCAGTCTGCTAGATATGAAATGGTAATGCCTCATGATGTTAATTTGAATTTCCCTGATTATTTGTGTGTTTGTGCCTCTTTCCTTTGGCCATCCTATTTTGCTCATATTAAACAGCTGTTCATGTCTTTCATGCATTTGTCTATCAGGTTGTTTATCTTTTCCTCAATGGTTTAAAAAATATGTGCTTAGTAATAATTCCTTTTCACTCATTTATATTGCAATAATTTTTTCATGTTTGTGGCTCATCTTTTCACTTTTTTTCTTTTTCTTTTCTTTTCTTTTTTTTTTTTTTTTGAGACTGCAGTCTCGCTCTGTAGCCCGGGCTGGAGTGCAGTGGCTGGATCTCAGCTCACTGCAAGCTCCGCCTCCCGCCATTCTCCTGCCTCAGCCTCCCGAGTAACTGGGACTACAGGCGCCCGCCATCACGCCCGGCTAGTTTTTTTGTATTTTTTTTTTTTTTTTTTTTTTTTTTTTTGAGACGGAGTCTTGCTCTGTCGCCGGGGCTAGAGTGCAGTGGCCGGATCTCAGCTCACTGCAAGCTCCGCCTGCCGGGTTTACGCCGTTCTCCTGCCTCAGCCTCCCGAGTAGCTGGGACTACAGGCGCCTGCCACCTCGCCCGGCTAGCTTTTTGTATTTTTTAGTAGAGATGGGGTTTCACCGGGTTAGCCAGGATGGTCTCGATCTCCTGACCTCGTGATCCGCCCATCTCAGCCTCCCAAAGTGCTGGGATTACAGGCTTGAGCCACCGCGCCCGGCCATTCACTTTTTTTCTTTTCTTTTCTTTTCTTTTTTTTGTTGAGACAGAGTTTCGCTCTTGTTGCCCAGGCCTGAGTGCAATGGCACGATCTCAGCTCACGGTAACCTTCTGCCTCCTGGGTTCAAGCGATTCTCCTGCCTCAGCCTCCTGAGTAGCTGGGATTGCAGGCATGTGCCACCATGCCCAGCTAATTTTGTATTTTTAGTAGAGGCAGGGTTTCTCCATGTTGGTCAGGCTGGTCTCGAGCTCCTGACCTCAGAGAAGCCACCCGCCTAGGCCTTCCAAAGTGCTGGGATTACAGGTATGAGCCACTGTGCCCGGCTCATCTTTTTACTTTCTTTAAGAGGTCTTTTGAGAAATATAAGTTTTTAACTTTAATATAGTCTATCCTTTAATATGGGCTTTTGGATATCCTTAAGAAATCCTCTACCTGAGGTCACTAATAATATTCTCATATTTTATTCTAAAAGTTTTAACATTTTTCTTTTTACATTTAGGTTTATAATCCACTTAAAGTTTATTTTTATTTATGGAGTGAAATAGACAAGATCCTCTTAACATTTTTAAAGAATAATAAACATACAGTAAAACATATGTATCAGTGACACAGCTCAATAAATATTCACAAACTGAACACTAGAGCTGGGATGAGGGTGACGCAAGCAAGGTGCCTGGGGAGCATATTTTAAGGAAGATCTCAGGTGCCAAGAGTAAGGACCTCCTGAAATTTTGCCCCCTGGACACCTTGCTTACTTTGTCTTAGTCGCAGCCCTACTGAATAAATATGTGAAATCCGCTCTCAGATCAATAAACAGAATTCTTCCAGACCCCGAGAAACCCTCAGTCTTACTTTACAGTCGCTATTCTACTCAACAAGAATATTGCTATCCTGACTTCTGTTTGCATAGATTAGTTTCTCCTCTTTATTTTATAGACATGGAATCATAGAGTATGGACTTTTTTTTTTTTTTTTGAGACGGAGTCTTGCACTGTTTCCCAGGCTGGAGTACAGTGGTGAGATTTCTGTTCTGCTCACTGCAAGTTCCGCCTCCTGGGTTCACGCCATTCTCCTGCCTCAGCAGCTGGGACTAAGGCACCTGCCACCACACCCAGCTAATTTTTTGTATTTTTGGTAGAGATGGGGTTTCACATGTTAGCCAGGATGGTCTTGATCTCCTGATCTCTTGATCAGCCTGCCTCGGCCTCCCAAAGTGCTGGGATTACAGACGAGAGCCACCGCACAGGGCCGAGTATGGACCATTTTTTCAGTTAACATTATGTTGTGAGATTTACCCATATTTTTACATGTTGTTGTAGACCATCCTGACAATTTATTCATTCTGTTGTTAATGGCAATTTATTCATTATAATGTTAATTTGGATAATTTCTAATTTTTGTCTATGATGGATAGAAATGTTTGGAATATTCTGGAACATGTTTTTTTAGGGAAATAACTACACATTTCTGGTGGGAATAGAATTACTAGGAGTAGAATTGCTGGGTCAAAGGGTATGTGTATATTTAGTTTTAACAGATAGTGCAAAATAGTTTCCAAAGTATTTGTGCCAATTTACACTCCCACCAGTAATGTATGAGAGTTGTGGTTGCTTTACATCCTCACTAACCCTTGACATTTTCCATTGTTAAGATTTTATACATTCTGGTGGGTGTGCAGTGGTATGTAATTTTGGTTTTAATTTGCATTTCCCTGATGACTAATGAAGAGGAGCACCTTTTTATATGTTTATTGGCCATGTTGAATATTTTCTTTTGTGAAGGATCTGTTCAAATTGTTTGCCCCTCCCCTGCCTTTTTTTCTCTTGGATTGTCTTTCATTCTTACTGATTTGTAGGAGCTCTGCATATATATTCTGCATATATTTGTTGGATACATGTATTGTGAATATCTTCTTCAACCTTGTGAGTTGTTTTCTTAATGAGGTGTTTTATGAACAGAAGTTCTTAATTTTAATGTATTCTGATTTATCAATCTTTTCAGCTATATTCAGAAGTTTTCGGTACTGTTTGAGACATTTTTACCTACTTCAAAATTTACAGAGATGTACTCTATGTTTTTCTCTAAAAAAGGGAAATAACTACAGAAACAGAAGAGAAATTTTTAGAGTTATAAAAACCTCCATGAATAACTTCATACCAAAAAATATGAATACCTGCCCTTTCTTTCCTCTACCTTCAGGTATTCATATATTTTGGTATAAAATTATTAGTGGAGGTCTCATAATTTTAAAAATGTCTTCTATTTCTGTAGTTATTTCCCGTTTTTCATATCTAGTGCTGTTCATTTGTGTCTCATTTATTTTCCTTTATTATGTTTACCAAAAATTAGTATTTTTTATTAGTCTTTTCAAAAAGCCATCTTTTGGTTGTGCTGATCACTTCTATTGCTTTGTTTGTTTTCCATTTCATTCACAAGTGATCCTCCCACCTCAGCCTCACAAGTAGCTATGACTATAAATGCGTGCCACCACACCTGGCTAATTTTTTTTTTTTGATACAGAGTCTTGCTCTGTCACCCAGGCTGGAGTGCAGTGGCCTGATCTCGGCTCACTACAACCTCCGCTTCCCTGGTTCAAGTGATTATCCTGCCTCAGCCTCCTGAGTAGTTGGGATTATAGGCATGTGCCATCACACCCAACTAATTTTTATATTTTTAGTAGAGTTGGGATTTCACAATGTTGGTCAGCTGGTCTCGAACTCCTGACTTCATGATCTGCCCACCTCGGCCTCCCAAAGTGCTGGGATTACAGGCGTGAGCCACCATGCCCAGCCTCATTTTTGTATTTGTTTGTTTGTTTTTTTTTTTGAGACAGAGTCTCTCTCTGTCACCCAGGCTGGAGTGCAGTGGCCCGATCTCAGCTCACTGAAAGCTCCGCCTCCCGGGTTTACGCCATTCTCCTGCCTCAGCCTCCCGAGTAGCTGGGACTACAGGTGCCCGCCACCTCGCCCGGCTAATTTTTTTGCATTTTTAGTAGAGACGGGGTTTCACTGGGTTAGCCAGGATGGTCTCGATCTCCTGACCTCATGATCCGCCCGTCTCGGCCTTCCAAAGTGCTGGGATTACAGGATTGAGCCACCGTGCCCGGCCTCATTTTTGTATTTGTTTTAGAGATAGGATTTCCTCATGTTGCCCAGGCTGGTCTCAAATTCCTGAGCTCAAGCCATCTGCTGGTCTTAGTCTCCTGAAGTGCTGGGATTATAGGCGTGGGCCATCATGCCCAGCTCATCTTTGTCTTTTTCTATTTCTCTGGTTTGATTTGTCTTTCTGATGCCAAATTGTACTTCCATAAATGTATAGACATGAATATCCTACAGGTACCTTAGATTCAACATCTTCAAATGGAATTTTAACTTCTGAACAAACACTCACTTCCTCATCCTAGGTTCCTTATCTTGGTATTGCACCATCACTTTTCTAAGCAACCCAACCAGGAACATGTTCAACTCTTATTTTCTCCTCACTTCCTACATTCTTTTGGTACACCATTTCCATGTGTTTTGCCTTTGAAGTATTTCCCAAATCTAGCACTGTTACCACTGTGCTGATGCAGGATGTCATCATTGCTTTCTTGGTGATAGTTGAGTCTTCTAACTGGGTCTCCTTGATGTCATCATTGCCTCTCCAGTCTGTCTTCCAGGGTGCCAGAGAGTGAGGCACTCAAATATTTCAAATATTTTAAGTTGATTTATTTTGTGTAGTTGCGAAGGGCAGAATCAGAACCAGTAGATGAAAATTATGTTGATTTTGGCTCAATAGAAGGAAGAATTTTCTCTTTAAAAATTTTAAAGCAATATTATTATAACATTAAAGTAATTTAAAAAGCAATGGAAATCTTCCACTGTCCCACCATCCTATCAATACTGTTATTTTTATATGTCCCATCCTCTCCAGTATTTTTTCATTGATTTATATATTTGTATGTGGTTTTAATCATGGTGTCTGTGAATTTATTTTACTTTCATACTTATTATTGATTTTGTAAATATGTTCCACCTTAATCTTTATGTTTTTAATTTTAATGACTTCTTGTTTTATTTAGGCACTCTACCATTTCCCTACTTGGAAACATTTAGGTTAATTCCTGATTTTGCTATTATAAAGTGTTGTAATAAATACCTGTGTATACATGAAAGCATTTAAAATTTTTTTCTATGAATATAGTATCAGGAGTGAAATTTACAGAGCTTGAACATTTGTATGGCTCTCAAATGAGTAGTACCAAATCATTTTCCAGAAGCTGCCAACTTCTCCAACTCCTCAGAGTGAATTTTCTAACAATGATAACTACTTAACAAACCTGGTTGCCTTGTGTAGGGGTGAACTCCAGTGTCACCAGCTGTGCTCAAGTGCAGATATATACGTGTATTCAAGACAGAGTAGATGATTATCTCTAGGGTGTTGCAAAAGTAAAATCATGATTTAGAGGGAAGGTTGAACTAGATTGACTTCTGAGATATCTTTCATGCTAAGATTCTCTGGGATATTTTTTGAATTCCTATTAAGAGAATAATGCCCTGGCCGGGCACGGTGGCTCATGCCTGTAACCCCAGCACTTTGGGAGGCTGAGGCGGGCAGATCACAAGGTCAGGAGATCAAGACCATCCTGGCTAACACGGTGAAATCCCATCTCTACTAAAAATACAAAAAAATTAGCTGGGCGTGGTGGGGGGTGCCTGTAGTCCCAGCTACTCAGGAGGCTGAGGCAGGAGAATGGCGAAAACCCGGGAGGCGGAGCTTGCAGTGAGCCGAGATCGCGCCACTGCTCTCCAGCCTGAGCGACAGAGCGAAACTCCATCTCAAAAAAAGAGAATAATGCCCTGCTAAGCACTGTGAGGAAAACAAAGACATATAAGATATAGCCTGTGCCCTTTAGAATTGTGGCTGAAGAGATAACCTCTACACAATGTCATAAAAAGATAATACTACAGAGTGTATGAATGATAGAAATAATATTAACAATTTTGAGCACTCTCAGAGCTTTACATATATTATCATTTTCAATCTTCCTAGCTATTTTATGAGGTAGATACTATTGTTATCTTCATTTTACAAATGAGGAAACTGAGCCAGAGAAATTAGCCCAAGACTCCATACATAGTGAATATGTAACAGGGGCAGAATTCAAACCCAGGCAGTTGAACTCCGAAGTACTAAGGTTACAGAAAAAAGGATAAATTGGCACTGTGTGGGAAAGTTTCATTAAGTTGGTGATTTTTTTTTTTTTTTGAGATGCAGTCTCACTATGTTGTCCAGGCTGGTCTTGAACTCCTGGGCTCAAGCAATCCTCCCACTTCAGCCTTCCACGTACCTGAGATTATAGGCATGTGTCACCATGCCTAGCTTGATTTGGTGATTTTGTGGATGAATCATATTTTGATTGGCAGTGATCATGGCAGAGGACATTCCAGGCAAGTTGGAAAGTCCAGTATGGTAGCATCAGAAATTCTGTCTCTGTGACTTAGAATTATAATATGGAATGTTCCACACCTTTCCTGTGTCCTACAGGGCTTTGCTGAAATTTCTTTACTCTTGGTAGTCTCTAACTCAAAGATTTTTTAAAACTTTAAAAATAATTTATAAGTTTTATTTAAAATTAAAATAGAAAATTTATAAAATTTTGATCCAACAGCTTACACTGCTTTTCTACCAATGATCTATAGTAAAGACAGGATTTAACACAATTATATTGTTGTGAGACTGTTGAAAATAGAACGATTTTAATACAATTTTCTTTTTCAGGTTATTCCTTATTCCTGTCACAGAAAGGCAAATATAACAGAGTTTCTACTAATAGTTGAAATTATTCAATAATTGTACTATTCACTTTCTGGTGTGATTGTTAAGATCCAAGGAATAATGTGAAAGTGAGATTATAATTTGGCAATGGATTCAGAATTGATAAAAGCACACATGCTTGAAACTTAAGAATTCTTAAATTATAAGAACTCTAAAAACCTAACTCTACTTGAAAAATAGAACACGGAATTGTCCAAGGAATCCCAGGACAATACAGGGTTCAGTAAGCCTGTCTGAAAAACCCTGTCCTAACTGTGTCCTTATCATTTAATCTGCTCCCCACAACATTTTCAGGACAGGTCTCCATTCTTTTTTCTTTTTTCTTTTTTTTTCAGGTCTCCATTCTTTTTTCTTTTTTCTTTTTTTTTATGAGACAGGGTCATACTCTGTCACCCAGGCTGGAGTGCAGTGG
Organism: Piliocolobus tephrosceles; assembly: GCF_002776525.5. NCBI lineage: Eukaryota > Metazoa > Chordata > Mammalia > Primates > Cercopithecidae > Piliocolobus > Piliocolobus tephrosceles. Next base: position 11,596,733 of record NC_045452.1, read on the forward strand.
CGTGATCTCGGCTCACTGCAGTCTCTGCCTCCTGGGATTGAGCCACTCTCCCACCTCAGCCACCCAAGTAACTGGGACTACGCGTGCGTGCCACCATGTCTAGCTAATTTTTATATGTTTTATAGAGACAGGGTTTCGCCATGTTGCCCAGGCTGGTCTCCAACTCCTGAGGTCAAGCAACCCACCCACCTCTGCCTCCGCCTTCCAAAGTGCTGGGATTACAGGCAAAAGCCACCATGCCTGGCCAGGTCTGCCTTCCTAATAGGGGTGTTTTAGGCCTAAGCTGTAGCTAGTAAGCCTACACAAACACAAAGGCACTTCACATAACTCTGGGAAGTTGGGTTTTTTTCCCTGTCATAGTCAACTGGACAGATAGCCGTAGACATACACACTGAAGACAACTTCCCCTAAAGACCCTTAGACAGGTTTCTTCAAAGAACTGACCTGTATGGTGCTAATCAACATATGTTCTGTAATTTGTTGTAGAATCTTACTTAAACTTATGCTGTTTAAATGCTGAAGGAAAAGTACTTCTTTCTAGTAGAGATAGTTAACCCAGTCTCCTTAAAAAACTCTAGTAATTACTTACACAGACAGTGATAAAAAGATGGAGGGCAAATGTTGGCCCAAATCTATTTTGAAGACTAAATCTAGTTTATTAAGTCATTATAGTTCTTTGAGAATTAATATTTTAACCATATTTTTAGGCAGGGGTCTACTATAATTTTCTAATTTTCTGAAGTACTTATGTGTCTTTAAACCTCCAAATACAGTTGCTAGACACTCTCTGCAGGCTTTTTTCTAGGCCTTTCTTTTGTAACTAGAAATCTTGATCCAGAATGGTATTTTTTTTTATCTGTGACATATTAATTTCACTGAAGCATAAATAATTCATATAAATGATGTTTTTTTTTGAGGATGAGCTAAAGGCAGAGAATACTGTTTTCTTATAAAAGCCTCTAGTATTTTTAAAGTTTATTTGATAGTTTATCATTTGATTTAGTTACAATGAATGGTTTGCTTTTTAAGCATATCCCAAACATACACACTCTATTACACTATTTTCTAAGTGTAATAAAAATGATTTGCATTTTGCCTAGATTTCTGCAACTTATTTCAATTTAAAAATAATGTTTTAAGATAGCTTTTTTCTTTTTTATGAATTCCACAAAAGGATCCACAAATTATAACAATATGTCATTTACCTCATGTGTTCTTTCCCTCCATGAAGCTCATTTCTCACTCTTTTGTGCCAGCACACTTAAATAAAAAGCAAATGATTTATTTTTAAGAAATTAGAATGTAAAGTACATTGTTTCCAAAGTAAATGGCGGCATTTAAGTGTGGACTAGAAAGATAGTTTTCTGAATTCCTTAGAATTGCTTTGTATTCCAGATAGATTAAAACAAGACCTTTTCATTCAAAACCTATTGTTTTCCACTAAACTCTGAACTGAAATTTTGCATTTTTTGAGGTATAGTCTGATGATTTTCATAGCATCACATCTCCTGAAGCATATATGCCTTCTTTGATACAACATAGTGTTGGCAATAGTATCTCAGATTCTTGGAAGTGGGATTGATTATTGAAAGCACTGGAAGAAGCACATTATTTACAGAAAATATTCAGCCTTAAAAAACACACATGTCAGGCCAGGTGCAATGGCTCATGCCTGTAATCCTAGCACTTTGGGAGGCCAAGGCAGGAGGATCACCTGAGGTCAGGAGTTCAAGACGAGCCTGGCCAACATGGTGAAACCCTGTCTCTACTAAAAATACAAAAATTAGCCAACACAAGAATCACTTGAACCCGGGAGGCAGAGGTTGCAGTGAGCCAAGATCACGCTACTGCACACCAACCTGGGAGACCGAGAGAGACTCCATCTCGAACAAAACAAAACAAAACAAAAAAAACCACACACACACATCATTCTTTCTTCATCATGAGACTGTAGTCCTTTTCATTGTTTCCTTTTGTCAAATAGAAAATCCTTTTCAATTAATTGTTCTGTTTTGCAGTCCAGAATGTAATTGTTATCCTCTATTAACTGTGCAAAGAGGAATGAAAGTTGGTTGACTTTCCCATCAGTCATATAAGTCATTTCTTCTTTTGTCTGAATCATTCTATAACATATTAGAGAATTACTTCCTTCCTTTTGTGAGTGGAAGAGCCACACCGATTATCTGTATATGTTTCACTTATATTAAAAAAGTATACTGATATGTATTATAGCAGAAAAAAAGTCAAGCATAGTGAGTAATCTTAGGTAGAAATGCTTTGGTTGTTACAATTACTAAGTCCTAGCATTAAAATAAATAAATTTTGTTTAAAAAAGAGTAAGGCAGAATATTGTTTGGTTAAAAAAGTGATGCCTGGGCCGGGCACAGTGGCTTATGCCTGTAATCCCAGCACTTTGGGAGGCCAAGGCCGGTGGATCATGAGGTCAGGAGATCGAGACCATCCTGGCTAACACGGTGAAGCCCTGTCTCTACCGAAAATACAAAAAATTAGCTGGGCGTGGTGGTGGGCGCCTGTAGTCCCAGCTACTTGGGAGGCTGAGGCAGGAGAATCGCGTGAACCCGGGAGGCAGAGCTTGCAGTGAGCCAAGATCGCGCCACTGCACTCCAGCCTGGGCGATCAAGCGAGGCTCCGTCTCAAAAAAAAAAAAAAAAAAAAAAAAAAAAAA
>NC_045452.1:11599518-11647670 GCF_002776525.5 Piliocolobus tephrosceles
AAAAAAAAAAAAAAAAAAAAAAAAAAAAAAAAGAGATGCCTGTAATAATACAATGCTATTATTACAGCAAAATCAATGAAATATTAGGTTTCATTTAAGCTCAGATTTTTTTCAAAGTGACTTTATTGAAATTTTATTCAACTGCACATTGGAAAAAAGTGTAATGATAATGTTACCCAATTTCCTATAACTATATTCAGTTGGCTGATTTTTCTGATACCATTATGTGTGTTAAAGTTTTCTATTTGATGCTACATTGTCTGTTGGTACACACATGAGATTATGCTTGTAACAAATCTAAGCATCATAAAAGGAATAATTCTTTTAGCATTTATATTAGGATCTCAAAATTGAGAGCTAAGACTTTAGAAGACCAGTCCTTCTGACAATGGTAAAGAAAAGTTAGAAACACAGTTGGCCCTTTGCGTGTATATGTATGTGTGTGTGTGTGTGTATAATATTTATTATTATACTTTAAGTTCTGGGATACATGTGCAGAACATGCAGGTTTGTTACATAGGTATACACATGCCATGGTGGTTTGCAATTGGCTCTTTGTGGGTTTTGCATTAGTGGATTCAGCCAACTGTGGGTTTAAACTGTTAAAAAAAAATGGTTGGGTCTGTACTGAACACGTACAGACTTTTTTTTCTTGTCCCCCATGATTCCCTAAATAATACAGTGTAACTATTTATGTAGCATTTATGTTGTATTGAATATTATAAATAATCTAGAGATGATTTAATATATATGGGAATATGTACATAGGATGTGCATATTATATGCCAATACTGTGCCATTTTATATAAGGGACTTGAGCATCCATAGATTTCCTGTCTGTGGGTGTAGAGGGTGTGTGCTCCAAAACCAGTTCCTCGTGGATACAGAGGGATGACTGTATACTTTATGAGTCACTACCTAGGTGTGCTTTTTCTGCACAATGGAGGGCTCTTTCTGCTTTGATAACCAAAGTTGGAACAAACAAACTTTATCACTAAGGGTATCATTTTGACATTTAAACAAGGCTACATGAAGCTCATTGTGAAGAAGGTTTAAAAGAATGTTCTACTGGGGCTGGGTGCGGTGGCTCACACCTGTAACCCCAGCACTCTGGGAGGCCAAGGCGGGTGATCACCTGAGGTCAGGAGTTCAAGACAAGCCTGGCCAACATGGTGAAACCCTGTCTACACCAAAAATACAAAAAATTAGCCAGGCATTGTGATGGATGCTTGTAATCCCAACTACTTGGTAGGCTGAGGCAGGAGAATTGCTTGAACCCGGGAGGCGAAGGTTGCAGTGAGTTGAGGTCGCACCATTGCACTCCAGCCTGGGCGACAGAGCCAGGCTCTGTCACCAAAAAAAAAAAAAAGTATGTTCTACTATATTCTAATCAACAATAAGTTATCAGCATTTATTCAGTCAATAAATTTATATTGAGGCCTACTATGCTTGAGTCATCATAGGAGGGTAGTGTACACAAAGATGAATAGGCCAAATCCCTGATTCAAAATTGATTAGAAAAAGAGAAACAAACAAATGGCTATTTATTATATAATAATAATAGCCACCATTTATCAAGTGCCCACAAAAGGCTGTGTATACATGTGAACCCAATTAATCCCAATGACAACTTTGCATGATATTTTATAGCTGAAGAAACAGAAGTTCAAAGACATTAAGTAGCATGTCCAGGGTTGCCCAACTAGAGAGCATCAAAATCATCATTTCAATCTAGGTCTCTCTGGCTCCAAAACTCATACTCAATCTGTTAAATCATATATTCGCCCATGTAGGGGACAGTGTGTAAAATCTCAGAAGAGAGGTAAAAACCCTATATTAGAATGACCAAATTCCACTTTCACTCATGAAAGAGTAATGTAAGAGTTACCCTCTTGCTGTAAACAACTAGAAAACTGGGCAAAATATATGAAGCAACTGTTTTTGGACATTAGACAACAGGCATGCAGGAATAGGATCCTGGACAGAAGAAAAGTGAGACAAGTCTTAAAATTGCCCTGGCTTTCTGCTAGGAGGCACTTTCCAGACCACTGGTTCAGGGAGAGACAACCCAAGCAGAGCACGGCAGTCTTGCTGGGTTGAAGGAAGAGATTGGAGTATGAGGAATCTGAGGCAGTTGGAGACAGAATATCAGAGGGCAGGGAGCTATACAGAGAAGGAGATCCAGAAATCGACATAGGGGTTCCTTGAGTCTTTGATTTAATATTCAGCTTTTCAGGTGTGGGTCAAAACTCCACAAGGCTGGACAAAGAAAACTGGCAACTGAACAATTCCCAGAGCTCTCACAGGGCTGGGAGATGTTCACATAATGACCAGTCAAATGGAGAGCCGTTCTTGAACACTCAAAACATTCAATAAAGCCTCCAGAAAGGTTACATGTTAGCAGTAGAGCTAAACCAAACTTTTAGTAAAAGCCTCCAGGTTTAATCTAATGAAGTTTAAAAACATGCCTCAAAAGAATCAAGCTTATCTGCCTGCCAAAACAGTTTAAGAAAGATAACAAAATTCAAACATTCAACAATGTAACATTCTTATTGTTCAGAATCTAATAAAAGTTTCTTGATATGTAAAGCAGCAGGAAAACTGATCCATAACCTGCGGGACACCAGTCAGTACAGACAAGCCCAGAAATTTCAGCAATGATAAAATTAGTAGATAAGGACTTTGAAACAGCTGTTATACCAAGTGCAATGACAGCCTATGTTTACACACAAAAATACATGCAAATATTTATAGCAACTCTATTCATAATCTTAAACGTATGGAAACAATTAGGTATTTCTTAATTAGAGAATGGATAAACTTAAGACAAAAAGGAACAAACTACTGAAACATGCAACAACATGGATGAGTTGCAAATGCATTCTAATAAGTGAAAGAAGCCAGAATCAAAAGACTACATACTGTATGATTCTATTTGTACAACATTTTTCTGTTTTTAATAGCTTTATTGAAACGTAATTTATATAACATGCAATTCACCCATTTAAAATGTACAATTCAATGATATTTAGTATAGTCACAGAGATTTGCAACCATCACTACAGTCAAAATTTTAGAAGATTTTCGTCACCTGAAAAAAACCCATATTTTTTAGCTTTCACCTCCCTGTCTTATTTCTCCTCTCCCGCAGTCCTAAATAACCATTAATCTATTTTCTGTCTCCAGATTTGCCTATTATGGGATATTTCATGTAAATGAAGTCATATAATATGATGAATTTTGTGACTGACCTCTTCACTTTACATTGTGATTTCCCCCCCCCCCCGCACAAATAGGGCTTTTAATTTGACACTATTAAAAGTCTGAATGTTAAACAGATTCTTAGACTGATGGTTCATATCTATCAGCTCATTCAACTTTAGCACCTTTCTCATCCTTAGTAGCTTTTTCAAAACTACTACCTTCATCATGAAGCTACATGAGTTTTCCCGATTCAAACTTGGGCTTCTTCATTTTTACTTTCCTAATGAAGACATCATGGAGAGGATAAATAGTCAAGCTTTTTCTATGTCTTTTCCAGTGCTGTCTGGAATCAATTTATTGACCACTTCTTTCAGGTCATTTGTCTGCACCTCTCGGGTCATGATTTCCATCATCTTCTGGATTTGGCAGACCTGTTAGTGTTAATTGCATGAAGTCTTCCATATATAATTGTTGCATTTTTTAGTAAAATCAACACAAAACAGACAAAGTAAATAATCATCGATAGTCTTGACATCAGTGTGAACTTAAATCATGGTCTGCTATTTTTTAACCGTGGAACACATTTTGTCACAGGTAAGATCCATGCCATGGACATTAGTCAGGCATTTTTGCCCTGAACATCTTCAGGATCAGCTTGAATTTTCTAAATGCAACTTCATCATTCTGTACATCAGACAAACTCACTTCAAACACATGATCCTTGAGGCTATCAGATGCAATTTTGATTCCTTGAGTCCTGGTGACAAGTGTCTTTCCCATAGTTATTATGTTGAACATAATAGGTACTTTCACATCATGCCAATCTTTCTTAGAAAATGGATCAAGCTGTTTGAGCCCAGGAGGTCGAGGCTGCAGTGGGCTGTTGACCACACCACTGCACTCCAACCTGGGCTACAGAGCAAGACCTTGTTTCTAAAAAGGAAGGGAGGAAGGAAGGAAGGAAAGAAGGAAGGAAGGAAGGAAGGAAGGAAGGAAGGAAGGAAGGAAGGAAGGGAGGGAGGGAGGGAGGGAGGATGGAAGTAAGGAAAGGAAGAGACAGAAAATAGGAAAAAGGAAGAGAAATAAATAAATAATGAAAGAAAGAAAAGAAGGAGGGAAAGAAGGAAAGAAAGAAAATGGATCAACCACTTTCTTCTTGGCTTGCTTTTGCCACCTTTCATAAAGTGCTTGTTCTTGCCAACTACCATGGTACTTTTCAGCCAAAAGGGCAGCATCATATTTTCAAAGTTCATCCATGTATGGCATGTGTCATTACTTCATTCCTTTTTATGGCTTAATAATACTCCATTGTATGGATACACCACGTTTTGTCTCTCCATATATTAGTGATGGGCATTTGGGTTCTTTCAACCTTTTGGCTATTGTGAATAATGCTGCTATAAACACTTGTGTATAAGTTCTTTTTGAGTATCTATTTTTAATTTTCTTGGGTATATATCTAAGAGTGGAATTGCTGGGTCATAAGTGTTTAATCATTTGGAGAACTCCGAAATTCTTCCAAAGTGGCTGTACCATTTTACATTCCCAACATTGGTGTATGAGGGTTCCAATTTCTCCACATCCTTACCAGCACTTGGTGTTGTCTCACTTTTTGATTCTAGCCATCCTAGTGGGTGCAAAGTAAGTGGTACCTCATTGTGGTTTTTATTTGCATTTCTCTAATGACTAATGATGTCAAGCATCTTTTCATGTGCTTCTTATCCATTTATATATTCCTTGGAGAAATGTTTATTCAGATCTTTTGCCCATGTTTTTTTTTTTTGAGACAGTCTTGCTATGTTGCCTAATAGGCAACAGACAGGCTGGGATCATAGGTGTGTACCGCCATGCCTGGTTAATTTTTAAAATGTTTTTGTAGTTTTTGTAGAGATGGGGTCTCGCCATGTTTCCTAGACTGGTCTCAAACTCCTAGAGTCAAGCATTCCTCTCACGATGGCCCCCTAAAATGCAAGAATTACAGGCATGAGCATCTGCATCCAGCCTCCTTTGCCCATTTTAAAAATTGTCATTTGGCCGGGCGCGGTGGCTCAAGCCTGTAATCCCAGCACTTTGGGAGGCCGAGACGGGCGGATCACGAGGTCAGCAGATCAAGACCATCCTGGCTAACATGGTGAAACCCCGTCTCTACTAAAAATACAAAAAAAAAAAACCTAGCCGGGCGAGGTGGCGGGCGCCTGTAGTCCCAGCTACTCCGGAGGCTGAGGCAGGAGAATGGTGTCAACCCGGGAGGCGGAGCTTGCAGTGAGCTGAGATCCGGCCACTGCACTCCAGCCTGGGTGACAGAGCCAGATTCCGTCTCAAAAAAAAAAAAAAATTGTCATTTGTCCTTTTATTACTGAGGTGTAAGGGTTCTTTATATATTCTGGGTAAATTCCTTATGAGATATACAATTTATAAATATTGTCTTCCATTCCATTTTCATGTATTTGGATTTTTAAAATTTCTTTCAGCAATGTTTTGTGGTTTTTAGATTATAAATTTTGTATTTATGTTGTTAAATTTATTCATAAGCATTCTTTTCATACTATTCACAATAGTATGTGAATAGTATGTGAACTGCACAATAGCATGAAAAGAATAAAATACTTAGGAATAAATTTTCATCTTTTTATTATTCATTGCAGGTATATAGAAATATTGTTGAATTTTGTATACTGATTTTGTATTCTACAACCTTGGTAGGGTAGTTAATTTTATGTGTCAACTTGGAGGGTGCTATTGGATGAAATTAACATTTAAATCAGTAAACTTTAAGTAAAGCAGATTGCTTTCAATAAAGTAAAACCAACACTCCATGATGTGGGTGGATCTCATTGAATCTGTTGAAGGCCTGAATAGAACAAAAAGACTAACCTGCCTGAGCAGGAGGGAATACTCCAGCAGATTGCCTTCAGACTTCATCTGTACCATTGACTCTCCTGGGTCCCTAGCCTGTTGGCCTTCAGACTGGAACTGCATCATCAACTTTCCAGGGTCTCATGCCTGTTGGTTCACACTGTAGATTTTAGACTTGCCAGCCTCCAAAATTGTATGAGCCAATTCTTTATAATAAATGTGTTTTTATTTATTTTATTATATATATATATACACACACATATAACTGCACTCTCTCTATATATATCCTCTCTGTCTCTCTCTCTACTATATATAAAAATAACCTCTCTGTCTCTCTCTCTCTCTCTTTACATATATATATGTATATATATTTTTTCATCCTACTAGTTCTGTTTCTCTAGAGAACCCTGACTGATATGCTTGCTGAACTCTTTGAATAGTTCTAATAGTTTTTTTAGAAGATTCCTGATTATTTTCTGTATCCTAGTTTTTTTAGAGGATTCCTGAGGATTTTCTATATACAAAAGCATGTCATCTGCAAATAGACATAGTTTCGGTTCTTCCTTTCTAATCTGGATGCCTTTTATTTCCTTTTCTTATCTAATTGCCCTGGCTAGAACCTCCATTACAATGTTGAATAGAAGTGAAGAGACATCCTTGTCTTGTTCCTAATCTTAGAGAAGCATCTAATTTTTCACCATTAGGTATGGGTTTTTGTTTTAGGTGCCCTTTGTTATGTTGAAGAAGTTCCCTTCTTAGTCTGCTGAGAGTTTTTTTAATCATGGAAGGGTGTTGGATTTTGTCAAATGCTTTTCCTGCATCTCTTGAAATGATCATGTGATTTTTGCTTTGTATTCTTTTGATATAATGTATTACATTAGCTGATTTTTAGATATTAACCCATGCTTACATTCCTGAGATAGACCCCTCTTTATCACTGTGTGTGCATGTATCTGTGTGTGTGTGTATTTATATTGCTAGATGTTTTGCTAGTATTTTGTTGAGGATTTTTGTGTCTAGTGCATGAGAGATATTGATCTGTAGTTTTCTTGTGTTGCCTTTGGTTTTGGTGTCAGGGTAACACTGGCTTCACAAAAATGAGTTGAATTAGCCCTGCACGGTGGTGCACACCTGTAATCCCAACTACTCGGGCGGCTGAGGCACAAGAATTGCTTGACCCTGGGAAGCAGAGGTTGCAGTGAGCTGAGATAGCACCAGTGCACTCCAGCCTGGGCAACAAAGTGAGACTCTGTCAAAAAAAAAAAAAAAAAAAAAGCATGCATGAGAGAAATGATATGAAAAGTTTTTACTTATCTTCTACTTTTTGGAAGAGTTTGTGAAGAGTTGGTATTCTTTAAATGTTTGGTAGAGTTTAGTGGTGACACTATCTGTGACTGTGCTTTTCTTTTTGTGGATAGTTTTAAAAATTGTTAATTCAAGGTCTTCACTTGTTATAGATATATTCATATTTTCAATTTCTTCTTGAATCAGTTTTGGTATTTTGTGTAATTTAGGCAATTTCCATTTCATCTAAGTTATCTAATTTATTGACATATTATTGTTCATAGTATTCCTTTATAATGCTTTTTATTTCTGTAAGGTCAGCAGTAATGTCTGGTCTTTTATTTCCGATTCTAGTAATTTTAGTCTTTTATTTACTTGGTCAAGCTGGCTAAAGGTTTGTCAGTTTTGTTGATCTTTCAAAGAATCAGCCTTTGGATTCACTGATTTTCACTATTTTTTAATTCTCCATTTCATAAATGTCTACACTAATCTTTATTATTTCCTTCCTATGCTTGCTTTAGGTTTAGTTTGCACTTTTTCCAGTGTCCTAAGGTGGAAAGTTAGATTATTTGAGATCTCCTTTCTTAATATAGGCATTTACAGTTGTAAATTTTCCTCTAAGCAATGCTTTAGCAATGTTATGTTTTGTTATGTTGTATCTTCATTTTCATTTATCTTGAAGTATTTTCTGATTTCCCCTTTATTTTTTTGACATGGTATCTCTCTCTCTGTCACCCAGGCTGGAGTGCAGTGGAATGACCTTGGCTCACTGCAACCTCTGCCTCCTGGTCCTGGGTTCAAGCAATTCTCCTGCCTCAGCCTCCTGAGTAGCTGGGATTACAGGCATGCACCAACACGCCCGGCTAATTTTTGTATTTTTAGGTAAAGACGGGGTTTCACCATGTTGGCCAGGCTGGTCTCAAACTCCTGACTTCAAGTGACCCACCTGCCTCAGCTGCCCAAAGTGCTGGGATTACAGGCATGAGTCACGTCTGATTTCCCTTTTGATTTATTCTTTGATCCATTGGTTATTAGGAGTATGTTGTTTAATTTCCACATACTTTTTTAAATTTAATTTTTTTATTTCCATAGGTTACCAGGGAACAGATGGTGTTTAGTTACATGATAGTTCTTTAGTTATGATTTGTGAGATTTTGATGCACCCATCACCTGAGCAGTATACACTGCACTCAATTTGTAGTCTTTTATCCCTCACCCCCTTCCACATACATTTGAGTTTCCCATTAGTTTCTAGTTTCATTCCAGTGAGGTCAGAGAGCATACCTTTTTTTTTTTTGAAATGGAGTCTTGTTCTGTAACTCAGGCTGGAGTGCCTTGGTGCGATCTCAGCTCACTGCAACCTCTGCCTCCTGAGTTCAAGCAATTCTCCTGCCTCAGCCTCCCAAGTAGCTGGGATTACAGGCATGTGCCACCATGCCCGGCTAATTTTTTTGTATTTTTAATAGAGATGGGGTTTCACCATATTGGCCAGGCTGGTCTCGAACTCCTGACCTTGTGATCTGCCCGCCTTGGCCTTCCAAAGTGCTGAGATTACAAGCATGAGCCACTGCACCCAGCCGAACATACTTTTTATTATTTCTATCCTTTTACATTTGTTGAGGTTTGTTTTGTGCCTTAACATATGATTTACAGGCTGGGTGCAATAGCTCTTACTTGTGATCCTAGCACTTTGAGAGGCTGAGGCAGGAGAATGGCTTGAGGTGAGGAGTTTGAGAGACTAGCCTGAGCAACATAGTGAGACCCAGTCTCTACAAAACAACAACAACAACAACAACAAAAACAACCAACCAATCAACAAACAAAAACCAGCCAGATGTGATGGCATGGCGCCCGTGGTCCTATCTACTTGAGAGGCTGAGCTGGGAGAATTGCTTGAGCCTGGGAGGTAGAGGTTACAGTGAGTTGTGATCACTCCACTTCTCTCCAGCTTGAGCAGCAGAGTGAGACCCTGTCTCCTTGACTCAAAAAAACGTAAATATTTGGTTTATGCTGGAGAATGTTCCATGTGCACTTGAGAAGACTGTATATTCTGCTGTTACTGGGTATAGTGTTCTATATATATCTGTTAGGTCTAGTTAGTTTAGACTGTTGTTCAGATATTCTGCCTAATTGTCCTATTCATTACTGAAGTTCAGGTATTGAAGTCTGAAGCTGTCATTGCTGAATTGTCTGTTTCTTCCTTGATCAGTTTTCCTTCATATTTTTTGTGTTCTAACATTAGGTGCATATATTTATTTTGTTTTCTTGACAGGTTGAACCTTTTATTATCCCCAGATGCCCCTCATTAGCTCCAGTTACAACCTCTGCCTTTTGATTGGTTTGTTTAATCCATTCATGTTTAATGTTACTATTGATATATTTGGTTTATGACAGTCATTTTACCTTTTATTTCTATGTGTCTTATGTCTTTTTATTGTACCTCTATTCCTCTTTGACTTGTCTTACTTGCACTGAGTGAATGAAGCATTTTAATTTAATTTTTTTTCACTATTTTTTTGAATTTCTTTAGTAGTTGCACTAGGGTTTATCATGCACATCCTAACTTATCAGAATCAGTTTCAGGTTTATACTCGCTTAATTCCAGTGAGACATGGCAATGTTACCCTTATGTAGTCTCTTTTCTCCCTTTTTGGTATTATTTTTATGTGTATTACATCTATTAATGATACAAGATCAACAATTATTGTTTAATTGGTACTTTATCATCTGTAGCTATTTCCTTGCCCAAACAGCTTTTCTCCTACTCACCTTCTTTGTGCTATTATTGGCAAATATACTACATTTGTTTAAGTTTTAGGTCAAGCATATACCATATGCATGTTATTTTACACAACTTATTATATAAAATTTAGTTCATTTAAGAGAAGAAAGGAGAAAAATGTGCATTCACATTGCCTTTTATAATTGCATTATAAGAGCACCTTTACTGATGCTCTTTGTTTTCTCATGTCAGTTTGAATTATTGTATGTGTTGTGATAATTTTCAGCCTGAATAATTTTCTTTAGTATTTCCTGTAAGATGAATCTGCTAGCAAAATTCTCTCAGTTTTTGTTTATCTGGGAGTGTTTTTATCTTACCTTTGTTTTTTAAAGATAACTTTGCTGAATAAAGAATTCTTGGCTGACAGTTTTTTTTCTTTGAGCACTTTGAGTATGTTGTCTCAATACCTAACTGGCCTCCATTGTTCCTGCTGAGAGGTCAGCTGTTTGCCTTATTGAGGTTCCCTTGTTAGTAATGAGTCATTTTTCTCTCGTCGTTTTCAAGATTTTCTCCTTGTCTTTGGTTTGCAGCATTTTTACTATGATATGTCTATTTGTGGATCTTTTTGCTACTCAGAAGTTCATCCTTAGGTATGCCCCACAGTCACCCTGGGATAATGATGGTTGATATGCCTTGGATATTTGTCCTGCCCAATCCTCATGTTGAAATGTAACTGGAGGTGGGGTCTGGTGGGAGGTGTTTGGGTCATAGGGGCAGATCCCTCATGGTTTTGTGCTGTCCTTGTAATGGTGAGTTCTTGCAAGATCTGGTTGTTTAAAAGTGTATGGCACCTCTGTGCTCTCTCTTGCTCCCACTCTTGCCATGTGAGACACTCCTGCTCCCCCTTCGCCTTCTGCCATGATTGTAAACTTTCTGAGACCCTCACCAGAAGCTGATGCCAGTGCTATGCATTCTGTACAGCCTACAGAACCATGAGCCAATTAAACCTCTTTTCTTATAAATTACCCAGCCTCAGATATTTCTTTGTACAAACATAAGAACAGCCTAATACAATGGTTTCATCTGGGCTTTCTTCGGCCAATTCTTTCCCTGCCCTGTTATTAAACACAACTAATTGCTGGTGATTGTTCCATTATTTTCATCAGTTTCCCAGGCATATATTACTCTACAGTTTAATCCAATCAAATTTGGACTTCTTTAAAGGGATAGTTACTGAGGTTCCAGTGTTTGTAATTTGTTCTGACCACAGGAGGACTTCTCTCAATTATCTATTTCCTGATTCTCTCCTGAAAACTAGCCAGCCTACAGTTTAGCAAATATCTCTAATGAATCTAGCAATCTCCTTTCAATTGCCTTTTGATACAACCTCCATTGTATTTGAGCATGTCCTTATCCTTGAACTTCTCCATGCTCTGTTGCAATAAAGTCACTGTCTTTGGAAAGAGATTAGGAGCTATCTATTTTATGCACTACTGATTTTTTTCCTTGGAAAAATATCTGAGCCACAGCTCTGGAGCTAGGTATGGAGACAATGGTGTTCTTGTCTCTGAGTGACACTCAGCTTTAGGAGCTGAATGCCAAGTGGAGGGGGGTCAGTAGACTCAGATCTTCTCAGCTTGCCTCTCCCAGCATAGAACCACTGCCTTACAAGTCAGGGCAAGGGTGATTGAGACCTCAGCATTCTCAGTGGTACTGTACCCTAGGCAGAACTTCCATCTCACCATGAGCCCCCACCTCATGGCCATACTCACATAGAATTTAGCAATAGTTGGAGGCAAGAAGAAAAATACTAATGTTCTTTCCCTCCCCTGAAGATAACCCTCAGAGTGGGAGCTTGGGAGAGAGGAAGGCTTGTGTTCTTGGCTATCCCAATCTATAATGGAATGGAGTGGAATGTAACTGAGCTGGGAGGGTGGAGGGAATGGTTTTGGTTCAAATACCACCAACTTTTGTTGTTCTTGGCAAAGTTTAGAAGATATTCTTGAACAGAGGCTTCTTCAATTACTGTATGCCTTTAGGTATAACAGAGACTTCAATTTTTAAAAACAGTTTTTAGCAGTTTTGCTGGAGAGCTGTTCTGTGGAGCTCCTCACACTGACATGTGGGAAATTGATCTCTTACACAATATTCTGGCAAAGGCAAAACTATAGGGACAGAAAAAAATCAGTAGTTGCCAGGGCTGAGAGTGAGGTTTAACTACAAAGGGACATGGAAGAGTTTTGGGGCTGATGAAACTGGTTTATAGTTTTATTGTGTATACATTTGTCAAAATTCACAGAACTGTACACTAAAAAGAACAATTTTACTGCAGTAAATTATACCTCAATAAAATAAAAGGGGAAAAGCTATTATAAATATGCTTAAATATTTAAAGGAATATGTAAATATAATGAGAAAAATGGAAGGAGTTTTTGAAAAGGTCCAAATAGACCCTAGAGCTGAAAAATACCATATCTGAAATTTTAAAATATCACTGGATGGGTTTAACAGCAGATTAGAAGTTATAAAAAAAAAGATCAGTGAACTTGAAGTAGAATATAGAAGTTATTCAAATTAAAACATAATGAAAAAACAAAATGAAAAGAATAGGGCCTCAGTGACTTACAGGACATCATCAAACAGTCTAAGCTATGTGTAACTGAAATTCCAGAAATTTGGTGGGGTTTTAAATGATAATGTCTGTAAATGTTACAAACTGATGAATTATATCAAATAAGGAAGAAATAATACTAATTTTGAACAAAGTCTTTAAGAATATAGAGGAGAAGTCTTCACAACTCATTTTATGAGGCCAGAATTATCCTGATACTAAAACTGAAGACATTCCAAGAAAACAAAACTATGAACCACAATATCTCTCATGACTATAGCTGCAAATGTCCTTAACGAAATAGTAGAAAATTGAATCCAGCAATATATGGAAAGGATAATGTGTTATGACTAATGTGGTTTATCCCAGGAATGCATGGTTGGTTTAAAATTTGAAAATTAACCCATGTAATTCCCCATGTTACAGAATGAAGGAGAAGAACCACATGATCATCTCTACAGATGCAGAAAAAGTATTCAACAAAATTTAACATCCATTTGTGACTTGAGAAAAATGAAAACTTTGGCCAGGCACAGGGGCTCACGACTGTAATCCCAACACTTTGGGAGGCCAAGACAGGCAGATCACGAGGTCAGGAGATTGAGACTATCCTGATTAACATGGTGAAACCCCGTCTCTACTAAAATAGAAAAAAAAAAAAAATTAGCTGTGCCTGGGGGCGCGTGCCTGTAGTCCCAGCTGCTTGGGAGGCTGAGGCAGGGGAATCACTTAAACCCAGGAGGCAGAGGTTGCAGTGAGCCAAGATCACACCACTGCACTCCAGCCTGGTGACAGAGCAAGACTCTGTCTCAAAAAAAGAAAAGAAAAGAAAATATGAAAACTTCAAGAAAACAAGGAGTGTAAAGGAACTTCCTCAATTTTATAAAAGACATTTACAAATAACCTAAAGGTGACATTATTATACTTAATGGTGAAAGATTAAACACTTTGCACCTAAGACAGGGAATAAGACTCTTGCCATTTATAGTCAACATTATACTAGGGGTCCTACCAGCTAATTGAGGTAGGAATAAGAAATAAAGGTATATAGATTGGAAAGGAAGAAGTAAAAGTTAAACATTTTTGAGAATGACATGATTGTATAATAGAAAATCCTAAGAAATCTGCAAGAAAGACACCACCAGAACTAATATATAATACATGAATTTAGCAAGGTCACAGATTAATACATAGAAATTTATTGTATTTCTATTATCAATGAAAAACTGGAAATTTCTAAATACCATTTATAATACTATAAAAATTTATGAAATATTTAGGGCTAAATTAATAAGACATATGAGATGTATACAATGAAAATTACAAAATGTTGCTGAGAGAAATTAACGAAGGCCTAAATAAATGCAGATAAGTACCATATTCATGGATTGGAAGACTCAAGTAAGATGCTAATTTTCCCCAAATTGATCTATACATTCAATGCAATCACAGTCAAAACTTTACAGACTTTTTTTTTTGTAGAAATTGACAAGTTGATTCTAAAATTTAAGTGGAAATTGAATGAAACTATAAAGGTCATAAAATTTTTGAAAAAAAACAAAGAGAACTTTATCAGATTTCAAGACTATAAAAGTACAGCAAACAAGATAAGGTGATATTAAGCTAAGGATAGACATATAGATCAATGCAACAGAACGGAGAGTTCAGAAGTAGAACCTCATACATATAGTCAATAATTTTTTATAAAGGTACCAAGGTAAAAGGTAGTTTTTTTAAAACTAATATTACTGGAACAACTGGATAGTCATATGAAAAAAAAATGAACCTCAATCCTTACCTCACATTGTACACAAGATTGACTATAAATAGATTAAAGACCTACACATAAGAGCTAAAATTATAAAACTTCTGGAAGGAAACATGAGATAAAACTTTTGGGAAAAACTTCTTAGACAGTTCCCTAAAAGTACTAACCATGAAAGAAAAAAGTACTGACAAACTGGACTTTATCAAAATAAAAAAACTTATCTCCCAAAGACATTATTAAGAAAATGAAAAGGCAAGCCAAAAACTGAGAAAAAAATATTCTTAATACCTACATCTGACAAAGAACTTGTATTTAGATTATATTTAAAAAACATTTACAACATAATAATAAGACAACTCCCTTTTTAAAAATATCAAGAATTTGAAGACATATCATAAGAAAATGTGTATCAATGGGCTGGGCACGGTGGCTCACATCTGTAATTCCAGGACTTTGGGAGGCCCAGGTGGGGGGATTGCTTGAGTCCAGTAGTTCAAGACCAGTGCATTGGAAAATATTTTATCAAATTCCTATAAACATATACTTATTATATGATGCAGAAATTTTCACTCCTAGGTATTTACCCAAGGGAAATAAAGATGGACAGTCACAAAAAGGCCTGTACATTAATGTTCATAGCAGCTTTATTCATAACAGTTCCAAACTGGAATCAACCCATGTGTCCATTAGTAGGTCAAAGGATCAGCAAATTGTGGTATCTTTGTACAGTGAATTATTACTAGCAATAAAAAAGAACAAATAGATGACACATGCAAAACTGTTAATGAATATTTAAAAGTCAGAAAAAATTCAGACACATCAACACCTGTGAAAAGAAGGGGAAAGAAAAAGAAAAAAATTTAGCTGCAAAAGACTGAATACCGTATAATTTCATTTATATGAAATTCTGGAGGAAGCAAACTAAGTTTATAATGAGAGGAAACAAGTGTTTGCCTGGTGTGGGGGTGGGATTTAGTGCAAAGAGGCATAGAGGAACTTTTTAGGGTGATGAGATGTTTTATAACTTGATTGTTATAATAACTTGGATGTTATTATATAACTTGGATGTTTTATAACTTGATTCAAGGATAGATACATTTATCAAAATACAAAGAAAACATCCAAAATAGGTGCATTTTGTACATTCTATTGCATGTAAAATTTGCCTTGTTACAGTTGAATTTTAAAAAGCAGTAATCCATAGTGTTAATCAGCAAAGTCCTATTGATAATTGTCTCAAATTGGAAACAACCTACATGTCCCTCAGTGAAGTATTGGTTCAGTAAATTTTGAAAGAACAATAAAATGAAGTACTATGTATTCTTTAAAAACATGTTAGACAAAATAATTGACCCAGAGAAAATATTTATTTGTTCTATTTTACTATGTGAAGGAAAAAATAAAATAAGCCATCTAACAACTTTTCAGTTATAATATAATTTGTGTTATGTCAATAACTGATGCTTTTATTATTATAACTACATAATTTTATACAGAGCTGAGTCATAGTAAGCCATGATTGCTTTTCCTTCCTTGTACAAGTTTTTGTTTTCCTTACAGCTAATAATTGTTTTTCATCGGCTCTGTTTTCTCTTTACTTATTCCTAATTCAATTCCAAACCTTATGCTAATTATCTGCAGTGCCCAAAATGGTAGCCATTAACCACATGGCTACTAGAATTTAAATTAAAATTAATTTTAACTAAATAAAACAATAAGTTCAGTTCCTCAGTCATACTAATAAACATTTCAAGTGTTCTAGCTAGTGGCTACTGTATTGGACAGCACAGATATAGAACATTCCCATCATTACAGAAAGTTCTAATGGACAATGCTGGTCTAGATTGCCTCTCAAATATTCAGAAACAACAATTTTGTCTTCACTGAGAAATTTATCTGGAGCTTTTCACCTTTGACCAAATCTGGATGTTTTGGTCTGGTGAAACAGACCTGGTATTGGACTCTCATCCTGGAATTTCCTTTTACCAACTTCTAGGGAATTCTTAGCCCCTCCCCTGTGTTAAATTTCTTGTTTCCTATTCTTGGTTCCTCCCTCATTTCAGTGGAGCACATCCTCTCGTAACTTCCTTAGAGAGGACTGCATGGGAGATAAGGTTTTGAAACATTTTATGCCCTAAAAATATCATCCATCTACCCTTATATGTGATTAAGGGTCTCGCTGGAAATTAAATCTAAGAAGACAATTATTTTTCATGGTAATTTTTGAGGCATTGCTCCTCTCTCTTCTAGCTTTCAGTGTTGCTGTTGAAAATTTCCAAGCCATTCTGATTCTCAGTCTTTGTGTATTATTTGCTTTTTCCTATCTGGAAGCTTTTTCCTCAGGGTTCTGAAATTTCATGGTGGTGTCCCTTGATGTAGGTCTATTTTCATCCATTTTCTTGTGGTAGGCACTCAGGGTGTTTCAATCTGGTAACTCAGGTAATCCTTCAGTTCTGGGAAACTTTCTTCAATTATTTCCTTGATGAAAATTATGTACCATCAGTTTTCTCTATTCTTTCTTTCTGGGCCCCAATATTTAGATATTGGATTCCCTGTTCAGGTATTTGATTTTTTAAAAAAAATTTTCCCAATCGAGAGCATCCTGGCTAACACGGTGAAACCCCGTCTCTACTAAAAATACAAGAAAATTAGCCGAGCGTAGTGGCAGGCGCCTGTAGTCCCAGCTACTGGGGAGGCTGAGGCAGGAGAATGGTGTGAACCCGGAGGGGCGGAGCTTGCAGTGAGCTGAGATGGCGCCACTGTACTCCAGCCTGGGCCACAGAGCAAGACTCTGTCTCAAAAAAAAAAAATTTTTTTCCCTCCAATTTTCCACATATTTATGCCTTTGTTGTGTTCTTGGGGAGAACTCCTTGACATAGTCCTGCTCTTCTATTGGTTTTTCATTTGTGCTATTGTGTTTTCATTTCCAAACTCTTGTTGTTGTTCTCTGAACTGTCCTTTTTATGGCATCCTGTTCTTGCTCATGGTTACAGAATTGTCTCTTATGTCAGAGGATATTGATTATCTCTATATAGATTCTTTCTCTCTGCATGTCTGTGTTTGTTTCTTTTGTTTACTGTTTTCTCCTCTTCCCCCACCCACCTCTTCTACCTCTCTCTCCTTAGAAGTCCTCAGATGACTGGCAGTCCTTGGTTGTCTGCTCACATTAAAGAGTGGGAGGACTATGAAGCTCTGAGCTTGTGGATGAGGCATGCTGATTGCGGCCTTCATTATTTTAATATAAGACCTGGACAAGCCTTTGGGAGAAGTCCCAAAATCTGTATTTTAAAATCTTTCCTCTTGATCAGTTTCCCGAGAATGTAGGCTAGCCAACAGTGTTTTGGGGCCCAAATAGAGATAGAGGACTGAGGGTCTCTGCATTCAGTATACATTCTTTCACTTAATTCCTTGATTCCAGTACCATAACCCTGCCTCAACTGTACTTTGTATTCCATTATCCAAAGACTTTCTGTTATCCTCAATAGAGAATAAACCTCTGATTTTATCCTAGGGTTTGACCCTACAAAACTGGGGAGGGAATCTGAAGATTCCAATTGTTTCATAAATGTCTTTCAGTTGGTCTTTCTTATTTTAGCTCCTCTACCTATCCTCTCTATCCCCTCTTCCAAAAGTATCTGATGCTGGAAATTATTTAGAATGACATACATTTGGTTGGTCCTAATGTACTATTTTGAGAATTTCAAAGTCTCAAAATTTCCTGGTTTAGGTTTCTTGGGTCTGCTATTTTAGTTATTTCTCTTGCATCTGCTTCCTGGCTTCCAAAATTTCATTGTCACTGTCTTTTCGCTTATTCTTTCTGTTTTATTTATTTATTTATTTATTTATTTATTTATTTATTTATTGCTGCCTTTTAAAGAAATCTTTTTCCTGTCATTCTAGAGGGGTTTTTGGAGGAAACAAAATAAATGTGTGTGTCAGTCTACCATCTTTATCCAGAAGTTGGTAAACATATTTATAAAAACATAAATATGTCCAGAGTTAGTTTATAGGACAAGCAATGCAATTTTCTTTAAACATTTTGATCTGAAGTATAAATATAATACTACTTTAATTCATACAGGATTTCTAAGAATTGGTAAAGTATTGCTTAAGAATTTCAACATGAAGGCCAGGCGCGGTGGCTCACGCCTGTAATCCGAGCACTTTGGGGCGCCGAGGCAGGCAGATCACAAGGTCAGGAGATGGAGACCATCCTGGCTAACACGGTGAAACCCTGTCTCTAGTAAAAATACAAAAAATTAGCCAGGCATGGTGGCGGGTGCCTGTAGTCC
Source organism: Piliocolobus tephrosceles (assembly GCF_002776525.5). Taxonomy (NCBI): domain Eukaryota; kingdom Metazoa; phylum Chordata; class Mammalia; order Primates; family Cercopithecidae; genus Piliocolobus; species Piliocolobus tephrosceles. The sequence continues at coordinate 11,618,256 of NC_045452.1, forward strand.
CAGCTACTCAGGAGGCTGAGGCAGGAGAATGGCATGAACCCGGGAGGCAGAGCTTGCAGTGAGCCGAGATTGCACCACTGCACTCCAGCCTGGGCAACAGAGGGAGACTCCGTCTCAAAAAATAATAATAATAATTTCAATATGAAAAGTACTTCCTAATACTATAAAAATACTACAAAACTATATTTGAAGAATTTAGTATAAGTGGCCTCAGTAAGGAATATTAACTCATAGTCCTCCACTTCGAAATAAACCCCTCAGCTGGGTTGAAGACCACTGGAGACAATAAATGACATTATCTGAAAGTATTTGCATGTTTTAAAATTTCTTACTTATATTATATCTTTTTAGAGATTGCCAGAACATCACTAGTCTCAATTTAGGGAAAAAAAAGTACTAATAAAAGATAGTTTGAAAGATGACATACTTTCATAGGAATTGATAAGAACACACAGAGAGATCAAATTCTTCCACTTGGTTTTGGATGCTTTGCGTCATTATCCTGACTTTGTTCACAATTAAGACTTTGAAATTCTCAAAATAAGAGAGGAGAAAAATTTGAATGAAGCTGGTCTAAACATTAGGTAGAAAAAAAGCCTTCAGGTAATCCTGATGGCACTTCTAGTTACTTGTTTGCTTCCTTTCCTTACCAAATTTCTCACAAGATGCTTTCTATTTGCTGTATCCCTCCTTACCAGTTTTTCCATGCAGAAAGCTGGCTTCTTCTCCCACCTTCACTTCCCCAACTACTCTCTTCAAAATAAACAATGACTTCCTAATTAGTAGATCTCACAGTCTCTGTTCCTTTTTCATTCTTCTTGATCAATTTTTATTTTATTTTTTAGAGACAGTCTTGCTCTGTTGCCCAGGCTGGAGTGCAGTGGTACAATCATAGCTCACTGCAACTTTGAACTCCTGGGTTCAAGCAGTCCTACTGTCTCAGCCTCCCAAGTAGCTGGGACCCAGGTGTGTGCCACCATGCCTGGCTAATGATTTTTTGTAGAAATAGCGTCTTGCTTTATTGCTTAGGCTGGACTTGAACTCCTGGGCCCAAGCAATCCTCTTGACTCAGCCTCCCAAGAAGCTGGGACTACATTTGTGTACCACCACATGCAACTAATTATGTTTAAAAAATTTTATAGAGACTAGGCCTTGCTATGTTGCCCAGGCTGGTCTTGAACTCCTGGACTCAAGCAATCTTCTCACCTCAGCCTCTCAAAATGTTGGGATTACAAGTGTGAACCATCACACTCAAACTTGATCTTTTTTATATTGATGATATACTCATTTTAAAACAGTCCTTCTTATTTCTATGATATACTTCTCATTCTTTGTCCATCTGTTCTCATTCTTTTTCCATCCACTTCCCTCTTTTGCTTTTGTTCCTTCTTCCACCTCTAATTGTGGGCATCCCCAAACATCCCCCAAGATCTTTTACCATATGCTCTTCCAGCTCTATATGCTTTCCTTTGGAAGGTTCATCCATTCTCAGGGTTTCAAGCATCACATGTATGCTGTCGACTTCCATATGTGTTATCTAGAGCCCTGATCATCCCTAAGAGCTCCAGTTCTATATATTTAACCTTCTATTGGACATTTGTACTTTGAGTTAACACTGTCATGTCAAATCCAGTATGCTCGTCTTTTTATTCACCACTGCCTTCCCCTTTCCACACATAGAACAAGTTTCTCTACCCAGTTTCCTTCCCTCTCAGCATCACCTTTACCTCAGTGTCTTAAGTTCAGAATCTTGAAATCATTCTCCTGCATTATCCTCATTTAGTCAAGTATCAGAATTCCCCTAAGCCTTCCCTTTCCAGCCTGTTCTTACTGCTAAAACTCAAGTCCAGACCTTCATCCTCTCCTATTTGAATTACTACCACAGCCTCCAGGCTCTCCCACAGCCTCCTGCTCTAGCCTAGATACCACTGCCATCTAATCTTTTTTAAATATAACTTTCATCATATCACTTCCCTAATCAAAAATATCTCATGAGTCCTATTTCCGACATCAAGTCTAAACACCTTTTCCTGGCTTTCGGGCTGCTTGTAGCCTGGCTCCACCTTATCTGTCTTATTACTCAACATGTTCCCCTTCCTTGAGTTAGGTCAGTTTTCTCATTGTCACAAGAACTGGCCAAGTTCATTTCTTCCTCCGTATCTTAACAAGTGTATTTTCTCTTGTCCAGAATGCCTTTCTTTCCATTGGCCCAACTCATATCCATTTTGCAAGAGAATTGTCTATGTTTCCTGTGTCCAATTCCCTGTTTTCTGTTCTCTTTAACCCACTTTAATCAAGCTTTTATCACCACCACTTTACTATTCAAGCCATAATTCTTATTACTTTCCTATCATTAGTCACTTCCTCAGTCTCTCCCATCTCAGTAAATGACACTATCATTTACTTAGTTGCTCCAAACCTAAAAGCCATCCTTAGTTCTTCTCCCTCATAACCTATATCCAGTCCATCAGTGAGTCTAGTGAGTTTTCCATTTAAAATATATTTCAAATCTGGCCACTTCTCACTATCTCACTGCTACCACTCTGGCCCAAGCAAACAGTACCTCTCCAGTGGTCTTCTTGCTTTCATTTTTGCGCTTGCACAGTTTATTTCACACAACGTATCTTTAAAGATGTCAATCTATTCATGTCACTTCACTGTTTATGGCTTTTAAGGCCATACCTCATCTGCTCTAGCCCAAGGCTCTGACCTTACCTTCTTTCAATTTCCCCTTACTTCCTCTTCTCTATTTTCTCCGGCCTTCTTTCTGTTTCTACAATAAATTAAGCTTTTTGACACCTCACTTACACATGGACACATTTCAGAATAGTCACTAGATAGGTTAGAAAAGAATAAGTGTTTTCAGTTTCCACAATATTTGTCACTAAAATATGTATTATATTGACAGGAAAAACTTTTTTCTAAAATCTACATTTTTGTATAAGTTTATTTTTATTTTGAAATAATCTCAAGCTTACAGAAAAGCTGCAAGTACACACAAATCATGTTTTATTTTCTGAGCCATTTGCTTTATCACCCCATATACTGTACTATGCAATTCCTGTAGGCAAGGACATTCTCCTATATATTCACAATATAACCATCAAAACTGAGAAAACAGCTTTGATTCATTACTGTCATCTAACCTCAGATTCCTTTCAAGTTTTTCCAATTGTCCCAGTAATATCCATTATGGCAAAAGGATCCAGGTTAGAATCATGTGTTACATTTAGTTAAATTTCTTATCTTCCCTTAGCTTGGAACAGGTCCTCAGTCCTTCCTTGACTTTCATCACTTTGGCATGTTTTAATAGAACAGGCCACTTATTTTTTAGAATGTCCTTCAATTTGCATTTGTCTGATGTTTCCTCAAGATTAGATTCAGGGTATGCATCTTTTTAAAGAATAACATAGGGCTGGACGTGGTGGATTACGCTTGTCATCTCAGCACTTTGGGATATTGAGGCAGGAGGATCATCTGAGGCCAGGAGTTCAAGACCAGCCTGGGTCACACAGCAAGACCCGCATCTCTTAAAACTTTTTTAAAAAGTTAGCTGGGTGTGGTGGCACGTGCCTGTAGTCCTAGTTACTCCGGAGGCTGAGGCAAGAGGATCACTTGAACCCAAGAGTTTTAAGGTTGCAGTGAGAGCTATGTTCACACAACTATACTCCAGCCTGGATGACAGAGTGAGATCTTGCTCATAAAAAAAAAAAAAGAAAAAGAAAAAAAGAAAGAAGGAATATCACAGAATTGGTGCTGAGTAATCTTTACTTCCTTCAACTGACACATGATTTTGATTTGTCCCATTATCAATTATGTTTTATTTGGTCACTTGATTAAGGTGATGTCTGTCAGCCTTCTCCGCTGTAAAGTCATTTTCCCCATTGTAATTAATAAGTAGTTTATAGAAAAGTAGTTAGAAATTATGTAAGTTATCCTGCTCCTCATCAAACTTCCCATTTATTCACTTGTTTATATCAGTATGGACTCATGGGTCTTTATTTTATCTGTTACTATCATTATTTATTTTGATGCTCATATTCTCTAAGATTTTGCCAGTGGGAGCTTCTTCAAGTTGGCTCCTGTGTTCTTTGACATGCCCCTCTAATTAAGTACTTCCTTACATCCTGTCAAATGCTGTTCCAGACTCGTCTTGTGTTTTCCCTGTTCCAGTCCTGGAATCAGCCATTTCTTCAAGGATCCCTGGTTTTTCAGTGGTTCCTTCTAATAGCCACAATGTGGTTTCTGTCAGTGGACAGAACTAGAGAATATATGTATGTACACACACACACACACATCTATATTTACGTATCTACATGAAAACCCATGATTTCACACCTATACCATCAATGCCAGTCCAATACTGTAGAGTTCATTCTAGCTTTATCACTTTCTATATTTGTAATTTTTCTCCATCAGTGAGAGAACTGGCTGCTGTTATCATTAGCTTATTTATTTGATCAGTTCCCTCAAATGTAACCAAACTCCCATCTTTGCCACCTTACATATAGACATCCATATCACACCTCTAGGACTGTTGACTCTACTCCCCAGACTGCCTCCTACCCGGCTCGAGCTTTGACACTCTGCCTTGGGCCTTTTCCCCATGTAGATGGACCCTCCTTACCCTGCTCAGGCTCTAACTCTGGCAGTCCCACTGTGGGTCACCCACACTTGTGATGCCCTCCTTACTCCATTCAGCACTGACTCCCCAAGTCATGCTCGCCCTCCACATGGTTGCCCTCCTCACCCTGCACAGGCTCTGATATGGATGCTTAGCTTGCTCTGCCCTACCTGACGTGGCTTTAGGATTGAGCTGTTTCTCAAGGATTGGGAAAAGGAAGAAGTAAGACCATATTTTATTTAGAAAATGCTTCCTACTTAGTGTAGCTTTCACTATGAGTTGAGAAGGCTATAACATTTCTGTTCCCTTTGACCTAAAAAAGTGTATATTATTAGTATCCATCTGCCTTAAATACTATAGCAATCAGTGGACCAGGAGCCAAATCATTTTTGAAAGAACACCTACCCTAAATGAATGTAGAAACGAAACAACCAGATAAAAAAGAAAGATTCCTTCACATTTTTTCATCTTTTGTTCAAATGCTTTGGTATTATGGACACAGTCTCAGAATCACTATTGAGTGCTAATGGTTAATAAGTTCATGAACCTTACATTTTGAACAGGGTAGTTTCTGACGCCAGAGGTTCTTGGATCAAAATTAATTGTATCTTTTAAAACTGAGAAATGCAAATATTTAGTCACAATAACATTACTGTCATTCAGTCATACTACAAGATTTTGCAAGGCAGTATCTACATTGAATTGATTGTCCCTTGAAACTTTAGAACTAAAACCTCTGCAAGATTGTCCTTGATAATCTTTTCATGGCAATAAAAGCCCTGACGAAGAGTCAGGGCGTTGTCATCAGACAGACTAAACGCCTGCAGACTACAGCTTTCCCAGGACAAAAATATTCAAGTTTCCCTCCAAACCTCTTCAAGATATAAACTAACCATTCCAAGAAGTAGTTTTTTCATTCCTACTGTTACTCTAAATTGTCTGAGAGGCAAATATAGCTTTTTTTCTAAATTAAGATATGTTATTATTGGACTTTTGTTTAATTCTAAGCCAAAATATACCCAAACTCCCACTACATTCCTTGGAAGCCCTAGATGCTGTTGAAGTGCTCTCTTGGCCACATCTCACTCCTTTAGGAGTCAGCACTCTCCATCTGTATCCTCTTGGGGACCACGAAAGGGAAAACAGCCTCTGTGACTTCTCCAACCAGGTGGGTCAGATTAGCTTTACAGTCCACTTACAGGGAGGCTAACAAAGCTCCTCTGTGGGTGTTTGAGCACATTTTACAAAACTGCTGATGACCTCATGAGCCAAAGAAACGAGGTCTCACATTGTGGACTAAGCCTAAATATTAATACTACTTTATATTTATGTAGTGTCTTTTTTCCAAGGAACTCCAGCCTCTTTACAGACATTATGTCACTAATCCTCAAAGCATCCCTGTTTGGTACATGGCAAATATTATCCCCCTCCTTTTTTTTTTTTTTTTTTTTACAGTGATGGAAACTTGCAAGTTGGTGATGGAACCCAGCCCCCTGGTTCTTAGTCTATGCACTATACCATAAAAAAAGTCAGACGAATACTTTTTCAAGCTATTCATTGCTTCTTGGGTGGGATTTAAGAGGATGTCTTGGCTTGTATGCATTTCAGTTTTCAGTGTCTCTAGCTTCTATGATCCTCTTTTTCTTCTTCATTGTAAGTCAAGCATGTTCAGGCATATTTATTTTCCACTGTTGCATTTATGGGAACACTAGAAGTTTGTAGCTGAAATTTGAAGTGAAAGACTTCGGTATTGAATATGTAATTTCACTTATTACTCAGAGATCCCTTATACTTCTCATAACCTAAAATAAATTAGATTTTTTAAAAAAATTCACCATGCCAGCTTAGAGCACATTTCATTTATTGCAATCACATTTTCACCAAAACTGGGTAATGTTCAACTAAATACAACCAATTTGTATTGAATTATTAACATGTACCAGATATTGTACCAAACATTTTCAAACACATGATCTTATTTTACATATATTAATACATATGTAATATTCCATGTGAACCTGTTAGATTTAATTCTTAAGTGTATAAACACTCTCCTAGAGTAGGGCAAAGGAAAAAAAAGGAGGCGTTAATAGAAATATGGCCTCAGTTGCTATATCCAAAAAAAATAAAAATAAAAATAAAAGAGCTCCCTCAATTCTCTCAGTGGAAATCCCCAGTGTAAACATTTCCACAAAAGAGGAAAATGTGGGTAACTTCTAAAAATCACCAAGAGTTAGCTTCATATCCACAAAGTTAAAAAAAAAAAAAAAACTTAAAAGTTTGGTTCCTACATAATCAACAACTATACAAAGCATAAAGAAGAGAATAAAACACAGCCATATCTAAGGATGACAAATATTTCTTGATTTCATGCCGGGCGTGGTGGCTCAAGCCTGTAATCCCAGCACTTTGGGAGGCCGAGACGGGCGGATCACAAGGTCAGGAGATCGAGACCATCCTGGCTAACACGGTGAAACTCCGTCTCTACTAAAATACAAAAAACTAGCCGGGCGAGGTGGCGGGCGCCTGTAGTCCCAGCTACTCGGGAGGCTGAGGCAAGAGAATGGCGTGAACCCGGGAGGCGGAGCTTGCAGTGAGCTGAGATCCGGCCACTGCACTCCAGCCTGGGCGACAGAGCGAGACTCCGTCTCAAAAAAAAAAAAAAAAAAAAATTCTTTTATATGAACTACTGTCATGTTTTTTAAATTGGTGGACATCTGTAGCTTCGCTGAATTAGATAATGCCAGTGAAATGAGAGACAACGGGGAAAAATTAGAAAAGCTCTTCTAAAATAAGGCAGAGAGTTTCAACTTTTAATCATCGAATTTTGAAAGCCCTCAGAATAAAAACGTACCATATGCCCTGCCATAATACTGTTCCACTCTGCTCTCTGGCCCGGCTAGATTCGAAATAGCCCTACATTTCTAAGTAAATAGTGCTTAATGTGAAACTGAGAAGTCCTATCACATCATGGAAAATCTTTATAGGTTGGAAAATATGTATATTATGTCATACTTTAGGTATATAATCTAGCCATATTCTGTATCATAGCTTTGCTGCAGTTTATACTTAACAACCTTGAGTTTTTAAGAAAACATCTTTGTATATTCCAAATGTTTGGTTTATCTTTCATAGGAAATATTAGCCAAAAGGAATACCCTGTATTTCAAGTAAAAACTTAGTGATAGGTAAATTTAAAAAGTGTTAGTTGAAAATGGAATATATGCCCTGTCAGGGTTGCCATGCATGACTGACTGTGCTGATTGTGCACTGCATAATTCCAGGGATACCTAAAACATAGACAGAAATGTGAATGGCACCCCCTGGGGTTGAGCAACACCTGGCAGCCCTGATTTTAAGTAAATAGTAAAGCTTTTGAAAATGCTCTTTTTTTTTTTTTTCCTGATTCACTACTGAAGACCAGTTGTGAGCTGCAGGAGGGCTTTTATTATTTTTCCTACTTTTTTGTGTATATACAAGGTCTTTAGTTTTTTCCTTTCCATGTTGGTTCCAAAAGACTTCCTTACTGACTGAGCTTCAGCACACTGCTCTGGCATTCTCCCAGCTCTAAGTTTTCATGAGTCAGGGAAAATGTGTGCACTCTGAAAAGAAGCTTGTCAGACAGACATGCTCAGCCAGCCCAGGGCTAATTTATGAAGTCCCGCTCTCCATTCTTCTTTTCCATCCATATTCTTACAGCCTACTGCTTGTATCTTTATTTAGCCCTGACTTCATCCTACCTGTGTTGGATGTTAGTTAGAGTTTGTTGTTTACATAGCTGTGTTCCTTACTACCTTGAACTCTACTGCCCACCCCTGCTGTTCTGCTGCCACTGTGCCCTGCCCTTATCACCACCATAGCACTTAGCATGGTGCCTTGAATCTTCTGTTTGCCTGACCCTCCTCTTTTACCTTTCCATTCTTTGGTTTTCTTTCATTTTCTTTAGTCAGGAGGAAAATATGTATTCTCTACATGGGGAGAATAACTGAAGGAATGGGAAGAAAGCTCACCTCCATAAAAGAGCAAGAGTGGCGCTGCAGATAGGTCTGTTACTTGGTCACAACCCTCCATTTCCTCATTTACTCTTACTGTGGCCGGGCCTGGCCCAGATTTAATAAAACAACTTGAAGAGAGTGATATCATGAATTTTATACCGTTTTAAGTTTTTAGTGATGCAGTTGATTTTGAAATGACAACAGTACAGAAGGTTTTTGCAAGGATGTAAAAGAAACTGGTAACGGTGGTTGTCTTTTAGAAGGGGACTTGAATGGTTCTGGGACAGCAGGGAGAGTTTCACTATATACCTTTATATTACCTTTTGAATTGCATATTATGTAAATGTATTAGCTGTTGAAACAGATACATAAAACTAACAAAAATGGAAGCAATTAAATAACTATACTTGAACTAAATTGACGCTGTAGAAAATTCTGTTAATTACAGCAAAGTGTTTGAATATATTTTTTCAAAGCTAGATCAGGAAGAGGAGGGGTATGATTATTCTCATTTTGTTTTAGAAATTTTGAAAATGTTTCATCATTTCCTGGGTAAATAATATGAAAATTAAGTTTAGGTGTGTGCCCCTCATGTAAAACTTATCCTTTCTCTAAACACTCAACTACTTCTCTTTAGGGGTTTTCTATTTCTCTTCAATTGAATTTAGGGTCAATTTAAAGGGAAAATGTGACTTCTTAGTGACTGTATCTTGCAACTCTGCCTCTGCCTTATATGGAGGAACTTTACTGGGGATGCCAGAGTTCCTAAGTGTTGTCTACTTTGGTCGCTCCTTCCTGCCAGCAAGAGTAAGCAATTATGACCTGAGGTTTTGATATTGCACCAATAGAGATCTTCCCTCTTAGACAATTTTCATATCAAAGTGGTCTTTTTCTGATATTTTATGGGACCTATCTCTATAGTCATTTCTGTACTTACAGTTATGTTATGTTCCTCTCAACACCTGCTAAAGCACTTATAGAGGCTCATGTTCAAGCAAATGACCTACATAGCAAGTCTGTGAGAAGCAGGGTATTGCATTTCCAATTCTGCATCTATTATCTGTTCATCTCTTTTTTGAAGAATCAGCAAACGTATGTCAAACTTTAGTACATCTAATGACACACATCATGTCATTGCCTGTAAATTTCCTCTATTCATGCCACAAACCAAGAACAACTTTTTCATTTTTATAATTACTTGAAGTATGCGCTTGAGCGTGTTCATGTATTTAATGTATCCACCTTTAACTACCACAGAATTCATAATTATTTACTCAGGCATTTGAAAGTAAGAAAGTAACTGAGATTTTTCTATTGAAAAGCATTTAATAATATTTTAGAATATTTTATAATTTTAAAAAGCCAAATAAACATTATTTTATAAAATGTTCTTTTTTACCTTTGCAAATAAAGCAAGATTGCAAGTAAAAAGATTTTTACAATGACATTTTTTATCACTTTGAAATAAAGGGGATAAAAGAGATTGAAGTAATAAACATGTTGATTATTATAACCATGTCAAGTAATAGAAAACACAATTTAAACAATTAATAAACAAATTGATATGAAACTTCATATTTTTAATTTAAGTTTGATTATATTTAATACAATTTACACGTGAATACATTCTCATAGATAGTTCAAAAACTGCCAATGAGGATATTCCATACCTTTTCCTTTACATTTAAAATACACACACAGGGTGGGCATGGTGGCTCACATCTGTAGTCCCAGCACTTTGAGAGGTTGGGGTGGGCCAATAACTTGAGTCCAGCAGTTTGAGACCAGCATGGGCAATACGGTGAAAGCCTGTCTCTACCAAAAATACAAAAATTAGCTGGGCATAGTGGTGTGTGCCTGTAGTCCCAGGTACTCGGGAGGCTGAGGTGGGAGGATTATCTGAGACGGGGAGGTCAAGGCGGCAGTAAGCCATGGATGGTACCACTGCAACCCAGCCTAGATGACAGAGCGAGACCCTGTCTCAAAATACACACACACACACACACACACAATATGTTGTTTAATATGGCAGCCACTAGCCACGTGCGGCTACTGAGCACTTGAAATGTGGCTAGTTTGAATTGAGATGTAGGTATAAAATATACGCTGGAGTGTGAGGACGTACTGCAAAAAAAGAACATAAAATATCTCCATCATTTTAATATTCACATATTAAAATGATAGTTTTTAATATATTGGGTTAAATTAAATATTAAATTTTAATTTCATCAGTCTCTTCTTATTTTTTAAAATATGGTTCAAGTTTAAAATTATTTATTTGGTGTGTAGTTGTGTCTTCCATTCTATTTCTATTAGGCAGTACTGTATACAGGTATATACATGCAAACATTTGATTTGTGGACATCTTTTTTTTTTTTTTTTTTTTTGATACAGAGTCTTGCTCTGTCGCCCAGGCTGGAGTGCAGTGGCGCGATCTCAGCTCGCTGCAACCTCTGCCTCCTGGGTTCAAGCGATTCTCCTGCCTCAGCCTCTAGAGTAGCTGAGATTACAGGCACCCACCATCATGACTGGCTAATTTTCGTATTTTTGTAGAGACAGGGTTTCACCATATTGGCCAGGCTGGTCCTGACCTCAGGTGATCTGCCCGCCTCTGCCTCCCAAAGTATTGGGATTACAGGTGTGAGCCACCATGCCCGGTGATTTGTGGACATCTTAAAATCACAAATGCAATAATATTGTCCTTTTTTAAGCTTACTTTTTTCACTCAACATATGTCTTATAGATTTTTCCCTATCAGTATACTTAAATGAGCCTCATTCTTTTTAACTGTGGCATAGTAATCCTTAGTATTAAAGTGTTCTAGGTTTATTTCAAGTTTTTGATATTGATGAACATTTAAGTTTTTACTTTTTCTTAGGAACATTGCTTCAGGAATGTCCTTGAACATGACTCTTTGTGCATATATGGAAGCATTTCTCTAGGATAGATACCTAGGGGGCCAGAAGATAATTGAAGTTTTTGATTATCTGAATATAGTCCTGTTCAAAGATTGTATTACCTAAGAAAAGATGCTTATTTTTTATGGTTTCATCATTTTTATAAATCATGTGCTGATTTTCTTTTCTTTTTTAGTTTCTTTTTGAGACAAGGTCTCACTTTGTTGCCCAGGCCACAGTGCAGTGGCATGATCTTGGCTCACCTCAACCTCTGCCTCCTGGGTACAAGCAATCTGCCACATCAGCCTCCTGAGTAGCTGGGATTACAAGCATGTGCCACCACGCCCAGCTAATTTTTAAAATTTTTTGTAGAGATGGGGTTTCTCCATGTTGCCCAGGCTGTTCTCAAACCACTGGGCTCAACTAATCTGCCTGCCTCCGCCTCTCAAAATTCTGGGATTACAGGCATAAACCACCATGCCCGGCCGTGTGCTTACTTTTTTTTTTCTTTTTCTTTTTGTGTTGATTTTTTATTGTGGTAAAATATACAGAATATATAAGTTGCCATTTTAACAATTTTTAAGGGTACAGTTCAGTGGCATTAAGTGTATTCACATTGTTGTGCAACTGTCACCATTATCCATTACCAGAAGTTTTTTCATCTTCCCAAACTGAAACTCTATACCCATTAAACAATAACTCCTCATCTCCTTCTCCCCATAGCACCTGGCAATCATCATTCTATTTTCTGTCTCTATGAATTTGACTACTCTATATACCTTATACAAGTGCAATATATAATATTTGCTCTTTTATGACTGGCTTATTTCACTTAGCATAATGTCCTCAAGGTTTATCCATGTTTGAGCATGTATCAGAATATCCTTCCTTTTAAAGCTGAATAATCTTCCATTGTATGTATACAGCATATTTTGTTTATCCATTCATCTATTGATGGACAGGTGGGTTGTTTCTACCTTTTGGCTATTGTGAATAACGCTGCTATGAACATAGGTGTACAAATACTTGTTCAGGTTCCTGCTTTCAGTCTTTTTGGGTATGTACCCAGCAGTGGAATTGCTGGATAATATGGTAATTCTATTTTTAATTTTTTGAAGAATTGCCCTACTTTTTCCATAGCAGCTGCACCATTTAACATTTCTACCAGCAATGCACAAGTGTTCCAGTTTCTCCACATCATCCCCAACTTGTTATTTTCTGTTTTTTTTAATAATAACTATTATAATGAGTATGAAGTGGTATATCTTTGTGGCTTTAATTTGCATCTCTGATGATAGTGATATTGAGCATCTTTTCATGTGCTTATTGGCTAATTGCATATCTTATTTAGAGAAATGTCTCTTCAAGTCTTTTGCCCATCTTAAACTCAGGATTTTGTTTGTTTTTTTGTTTGTTTGTATTTTAAGAGACAGGGTCTCACTATGTTGCCCAGGCTGGTCTCAAACTCCTGGGCTCAGGCGATCCTCCTGCCTCAGCCTCCTGAATAGCTGCAATTACAAGTGTGAGCCACCATACCCACTAAAATCAGTGTTGTTTTGTTGTTGTTGAGTTGTAGAAATGCTTTATATATTTTGGACATTAATCCGTTATCAGATATATGATTTGCAAACATTTTCTCTCATTCCATGGGTTGCCTTCTTGATAATAGCATTCTTTGATGCACAAAAGTTTTAAATTTTGAAGTCCAATTTACCTGTTTTTTCTTTTGCCTTTGTTTTTTGTGTCATATCTAAGAAATCCTTGTTAACTCCAATGTTACAAAGATTTTCCCTATGTTTTCTTCTAAGGGTTTTATAGTTTTGGCTCTTAAGTTTAGATCTTTGATCCTTTCTGAGTTAACTTTTGTGAATGATCTAAGATAAAGGTCCAACTTCATTATTTTGCATATGGATATTCCATTTTCTTAACAGCGTTTGTTGAAAAGACTATCTTTCCTCATTGAATGTTCTTGGCACATTTGTTGAAAATCATTTGACCATATACATGAAGGTTTATTTCTGGGCTCTTTACTCTACTTCATTGGTCTATATGCCTGTCTTTATGCCAGTACCACACTGTTTTGATTACTGTAGGTTTGTAGTAAGCTTTGAAATCAGGAACTGTGAGACCTCCAACTTTGTTTTTCTTATTCAAGATTGTTTTGGCCATTTGGAGATCCTTGAGATCCCATATAAATTTTAGAATGGGTTTTTCTATCTCTGCAAAAAATTTTATTGGGATTTTGATAAAGATTGTGTTGAGTCTGTAGATTGCTTTGGGTAGTGTTGACATCTTAACCATATTGTCTTTCAGTCTATGAATGCAGATGTCTTTCCATGGTGTCATCATTTTATATATATTTTTTTACTTTTTAAAAATTATTATTATACTTTAAGTTCTAGGGTACATGTGCACAACGTGCAGGTTTGTTACATATGTATACATGTGCCATGTTGGTGTGCTGCACCCATTAACTCATCATTTACGTTAGGTATATCTCCTAATGCTATCCCCCCCCCATTTTATACATTTTATATGTTACTTCAGAGGGTCTTCCCAATGCTAAAGTTATACATAATGTTTTCTATATTTTGTTTTACTAGATTTGTAGTTTGGGTTTATACATTTGTTTCCTTAAGTTAGCTGGGATATTTCCCCCAGTATGATAACTTTTTCCCATTTTATTCATACCACCTGAATAGTCTGCCCTTTCCCTGCTAATTGAAATGCCACCTTTTTCATAAACCAAAGCATAGGCCTGTGTTTAGATTTTCTCTTCTATTTCACTGATCCATATATCTACTCTTGTGATATAATTTTTAATTACCTTGATTTTATAGTAGCTTTTAATATCTGGAAGGGTAACTGTTTCCCCTCATTATTCTTCTTTTTCTTTATTCCCTTTATATTTATTATTATTCTTTTTCTTTATTCTTCATTATCCTTCTTTTTCTTTATTCTCTTTATTATTATTCCCCTCATTTTTCTTCTTTTTCATTATTCTTTATTTTTAAGGTTTTCCCACCTATTTTCTCTTTCACTATTAGAATCAGCCTAACAAGTTCCAACAGACATATTATTGGAATTTTTTTGAGATTCCTTTTATTTGATGAATTAATCTTGGGAAACAACATTTTTATAATAATATGCCTTTGTGTTTTAAAGAAACATTATTTCTAGTATCTATATTCCTATTATCACCATAATCCCTAAGAAAATTTCTATTTACTTGTATAATATTCAAGATTGTCATGTAGAATAGCTCTGTCCAATAGAATTTTCTGTGATAAGAAAAATGTTCTGTATCTGTGATGTCAAATAGGTAGTCACTCACCACATGTGGCTATTGAGCACCAGAAATGTGGCTAATGCAACTGAGGAAGTACATTTTAAGTTTTATTTCATTTTGATTAAATTAAATATAAATGGCCACATGTAGCTAATAGCTATCATATTAGACAGTATGGCTTTTGAATGTATGAATAACTGTGTAACTGAACACTTTTGTAAGTAGTAGAGGTAGTGTAGCAAAGAATTATTGATACCTACTGTGTGAAAGATGTTGTGTAAAGCATTGCAGAGAGGCAAAAGGCCATAAAATTAATACACATGAATTCCTAAATAAAAATCCAATCCCAGGTATAGGGCAATTTGTTTACAAATATTTATGTTGTCAGAAACATTCAGTTACAAAAATGTAGTGTGGATATTCATTAGAAAGAAAGTTCATGTCAGATTAAAGGAGCAAGAGAGGGTTTGTGGATGAAGTACTGTTAGACATTGGCCTTGAAGGAATTATTCAAAATTTAAAAGAAAGAAAGTAATGGAAGATTTCTGTTTTCTTAGGTCTAGAGGAAATAGAGAAGAGGGAAAAGAATGTGGTATGTTTGGAGGATTAGTTCCCTTGGTTGCTGTAATAAATTACAAGTTTGGTGGTTTAAAACAACAAAAATGTATTCTCTCACAATTCTAGAGGCCAGAAGTCCAAAAGCAGTATCAGTGGCCTGAAATCAAGATGTCAGCAGAGCCATACTCCCTCTGGTGCTCTAAGAGAAGTTCTATTCTTTGCCTCATCCAGCTTCTAGTAGCTGCTGGCATTCCTGGTCACAATAGTCTCTGACCCTATTGTCACATTGTCTTCTCTTCTGCCTGTGTTCACATCTCCCACTGCCTCTGTCTTACAAGGATACATATGATTACATTTAGGGTCCACCTGGGTAATTAAGAAGAACTCTCCATTTCAAGATCCTTTATTACATCTGTAGAGATGCCCCCCTTTTATATTTTTGCCATGTAAGGTCACATTCATAGGCTCCAGAATTTAGGACATGGACATCTTTTGGGGCCTGTTTTTCAGTGTACCACAATCCAATTTGCCTGGAGCTGGGGATTCCTGTGGCAGTAGGAATTATGATAACTGTCAGTCACCGAATGACTTGCACATGTGAGAGGTTATACCGAGTGCTCTATCTGTGCTATTCCATTTACTCATTACAAGAACACTGTGTAGGCATTAGGAAACAAGGGATGAATCTAAGGTGACTGTTTTCCACCTTTGATGACTGGGAAATGATGATTTACAGAAATTGTAGAGTCATGAGGAAAAATTGGTTACAAAGGAAAAACAATAAATTTGACTTTGGTTTTGTTTAGTTTGAAGTCCCAATAGGCTGTGCCCAAGGAAAGATCAACCCCAAATAGAAGCTTAAGGATACTACAAAGAATTCTTATAGACTATTCTATAATTTCTTACCTTGTTTTCCCCTTTGGGTTGAAGAAACAAATTTTAAGGAGCACTAAACTTGAAATCAGAAGACCTGCGTTCAAAACTTGCACTTACTAAATGTGTGAACTGGATAAGTCATTTCACTTCTCTGAGCTTGTTTCTACATCTGTACAAGAGGAATAAACACTCCCCCTCCCATCACACACAGTTATTGTGAGGAATAAATGACATAACATACGGGATTTTTTAGTATATAGTCTGTTGTAAGCATTCAAATGTTTAATTTGAAGGTAATATGTCTTACAGCTATCGGGATCCTAAGTAAAAGTCTACATTATTTTTACAAATCTATGATCAACTGCTTTTCCCATTGTCCAAATGACCATTTTATACTTTTACCACTTAAATGTTTTAAGTGCCACCCAACACCAGTTTACTCCCTTTCTGGGCAGATGACCTAAACTCTACTTCATAGAAATAATTAAGGTCATCAGACATAAATCATTCAACTTTTTGCTCTCATATTTAAATGTTTACCTATATCGGTATCCACTTTACCTGATTCCTGTGGACCTCAGAAGAAGTAATATTCTTTCTTTTGTCCCAAGTGAATACTTCTTTTGATATATGCCCTTGATGCAATTTCCTTCATCCTTAGCTCCAGGTCACATAGTCAATGCCTGGTGGACATCTTCATTTGGATATCTCATTCCAACTCAGAATCTTGAAAACAGAGTCAGTTGTTTCTTCATTCATCCTTCATACCATGTTCCTACCTCGTACTCCCTCAACTTCTATTTCCCATCTTGGTCACTGGCATTACCAGAAACTTGGGTAATTTTTGTCATGTTTTACTCCTTTCTTTCCTTTACTATACCTGTGCTTATTCCAATTAATGATCAAGTCATGGTAGGGCTCAGGTTCAGGCACTCATTCTGTCTCTGCTGAGCCCTTTATCCTTTTCATGTTTTCCCTCTAACTTTACTGTGGCTTTTGGTCTTGCTCAGATCATTCCTTTTCTGAAGTAGCCTCATTGGTTCTCATCTTACTCCTCTTCAATCCACCCTTCACACTGCTGCCATAGGGATCTTTCTAAAACAGACCTACTCTTGGAACCCTTTGGGGTATTCCATTACAAACTCCCGTTACAAAGTCCAAACTTTAAACAATGACATTGGCTGACCTAGCCCACCACTCCCACACCCTTCCTGTTAGCCCCATTGAACTATACCCAATTCCCCAGAGGTATCCTGCTTTATATCCCTGTACCTGTGCTCCTGTCTAAAATATGTTATTTGCAACCCCATTTCCTAATGCTGTTTGCCTGGTGAATGTCTGCTCATCTTGCATTACTTAGTTCAAGCTTCATATCCCCTTTGAAGCCTTGCCAGGCCTCCTCAGAAAGAACTGATAAGATCTTTTTGGAACCCCTGCAGTACCCTATACATGACTCTGTCATTTCCTCTGTAACCTGTTTGTTTCCCCGTACCAGGCCTTCTTTGAGGACATGAAGTGTCTTGATCAGCTTTGTATCTTTAGTGTTTAACACAGTGTCTGGCTCAGAGAAGGTGCTCAAAAAACATTTGTCAAATAAATGAATTAATTATAAAACTTTTAAAGTCATATGATACCTTAGAGAAGAGGGTAAGGGAGAACTTATGTAATAACTTTTGGAGATAAATGGAAATATCTGATTATGAGCCTAAGAAGAATACACATTTACCTCCTAAATAGAGATAGTCATGGTCCAGAACTCTGGTCACAAACGGCAGAAGATAAGAAATTAATTGAATGGGCAAACCCCTCACAAGTCCCAGTAAAACATGAGACATTTCCCAGTGTGCTCTTGATGTGATTTCCTCCATCCTTAGATCCAGCTCACATAGTCAATGCCTGGTGAACATCTTCATTTGGATATCTCACATCCAATTCAGAATCTTATAAACAGAGTCAATTATTTCTCTATCTATCTTCCCCACCATGTTCCCACCTCCCACTCTATCAACTTCTTCTATTTGTAACCTTGGTCAATGGCATTACCACAAACTTGGATAATTCTTGTCATGTTTTACTCCTTTCTTTCCTTTACTGTACCAACATATCAAGAAAGCTTACAGCTCTACTGGTGTTGAAGGTAAGTTTCTCTCAAAGCATTTGCTTTCTTACTGCTTATTCATCACAATGTTAGCATAAACTGCATTTATATTAATGGCATTTATTTTATAATTACTGTTGATCTCCCTTTCATTGTGCCAAAAATATAAATGTTAAGTGAATCAAAACATCAGTGGTATAACTTACTTTTAGGGACATAGATCCTTTGAACCATAGAAGTCTTTGATCTGGAAACTGCCAAATCCAAAGATTCTAGACATAAACTTAACTACAAATTTATACTGGTGAGGACTGGTTTTCTCAAGAGAAAACATTTTGCCAGATCTGACTTGAAAAATAATTTTGAAGTGAGCAAAATTCACTACACTCACCCCAGGCACAAAACTCACCATATTTCCTGGCTGCCTGGGGCTGCCCTCTCCCTTGGTTCCCCTTTGCAGGTCTACCTCCTCACACAAAACAAGTAATGTGCCCTGAACTGCCCTTTCTGTGTCACAACATATCTGTCCTTTTTCCAAAGCCTGTGAGGTTCTGCTTTTAGTAGGCTGACACTTGGAGACCACTTGGTAAATTCACTTACACTAATATCATATTGAGTAAAAATTTCAGGGGAATTTGCATTTTTAACAGGAGTATGTTGAATGCATAATACCTAACCCTAAGAGTCAATCTAATAAAGGGACATTTCCCACCATCTCATGTATTTTCCATGTCTTTTCATGTTTCATTGTCTTTAAACATATTGAGCTTTCTGCCTAGAATAACCTCCCCTTGCTCCCACCACCATTTCCAGTCTGGTGAACTGCTGCTCTTCCTTCAATGCCCAGCTCAATGTCTCTCTTCTAAGGAGCCTTCTCTAAATTCCCAAGCCTGAGTTGGTCACTCCCTCTTGACTTCTATAAAACTTTGTGTACTTGTCTCAATTTCTTTAATCTTTTATTCACTCTTCACATGACTTCAAGGTGACTTCCACCCTCACCAATCCAATGCACTCAGTAAACCCCATGTGGTGAAATCAAGTGGACATATTTGAGTCCTCATCTTCCTTGCCCTCTCAGCAACACCTGACCCTATTGACCACTATCTTTTAATTTTTCCACTCCCTCTCCTTAAAACCCCCTTCCCCTGGCTTTCTCAACATTACGGTCTGCTAATCTTCTTTTATCTCTCTCTTTCTCAGTCTCCTTTGTTGACTCATCCTCTAACTGATCTCTAAATGTTGGATTTCCTTAGGCTATGTCCTGATCTCTTTCCCTTCCCACACTCTGATCTTTCAATAAGCAATCTCTCTCACACCCATGGCATTAATTATCCTCCTTATGCTTATGACTTTCAAATTTACATCTCCAACCCAGACCTCTTTCCTGAACTTCAGACTTCTACATATAGCCACCAATTCAACATGTCCACGTGGAGGTTTCGTGGGCATTCCAAACTCAACAGGTTCAAAACTCCCATTCTTCTCAACCTGAGAGAACAGCACCTCCATCCATGCAGTTAACCAAACTAGAAACAGGGAAGTTATTATTGACCCATCTATCTCTCTCTTACCATGATATCCAATTGGCCATCCTTCTGACTCCACCTCCCAAATATATCTCTCAATTTTAACTTTTCTCTATTTCCACTGCCATGCAAGTTACCATCTGTCTACCACTATAACAGACTCATCATCTGTATCTGCTTGATATCTCCAATACATTTCTACACTGCAGGCAGAGTGCTCTTTGAAAATTCATTCATCAGAAAGTATTTATTGAGCTTTTACTATGTCAAGGCACTTGCTAGATGTTAGTGATACAAATGTAACTAAGACATGCATGTTCCTAATCTCCTAGAACTCCACATAGTTCTATGATTGGGAGACCTAACTTATTTGGGATGGAGAGAGTTTCTCTGAGGAAATTTTTTTTTTATCTGAGATCTGAAGAATGAGTAGGAATCAACTAGGCAAAAAGGGAGGGCAGTGGAGGGTAAAGAACATTTTAGGCAGAAGGAACATCATGTGCAAAGGTTTAGAATCAAGAGGAAGCAAGGTATGAGAAGCAAGGTATGAGGCTAGGCAAAGCCAGGGCCTGAGGAGTCATAACTCTAACTGAGAAGTACTCAGGGGGTCTAGTAGCCCCTCAAACAGCCTGCCAAAGTAGATTAGTGAGTGGAGGTGTGAGCATTTTTCTGAAGAGAGCATGCATAGCTTTCATCAGGGTCTGTGACACTTTCCCTCCCCTGAAAATGTAAAGAACTAGGTCTAGGGTATGAAAGGCCATTTTTGGACTTTGTCCTAAAAGCAATGGATGCCATTGGAAAGTAACATGGCCAGATTGTAAAATTCATGGGGCAGGACTTTTTATCTCTTTCTTTCACTGATATGTTCTAAAAACCTAGAAGAGTCTATGCACATAGCTGACCCTCAATAAATAACTGCTGAATGAATTGCCGAATGTCTATTTTGGCATTATATTGTATTGCATTATATTGTAATTGTGTACTTAATGTCTCTCCTTTACAAGGCTCAATTCTGGGAAACCATCTATGTCTCATTGATCTTTGTATTACTAGAGATATGTTTTAGTGCCCAGCTCATGGCCTGGCTTAAAATCAGTTTCATTTATGTGTTCATTCATTCAGCCAATAATTAAAGAGCTTTACCAGATGCCAGGAACTGAGAATACAAAGATGATGCAAATATTGGGGCTGGGCGCAGTGGCTTATGCCTGTAATCCCAGCACTTTGGGAGGCCAAGGCATGCGGATCACCTGAGGTCAGGAGCTTGAGACTAGCCTGTCCAATATGGTAAAATCCTGTCTCTAATAAAAATACAAAAATAGCGGGGCATGGTGCCGGGTGCCTGTAATCCCAGCTTGGGAGGCTGAGGCATGAAAATTGCTTGAACCTGGGAGATGGAGGTTGCAGCGAGCCGAGATTGCACCACTATACTCTAGCCTGAGTGACAGAGTAAGACTCTATTTCAAAAAGGAAAAAAAAAAAAAAAAAAAAAATGGCACTAACCTCAAGGAGTTTACACTCTGGATGGGAAGACTAGTAAGTAGGCCTGATAATACTGCATAGTAAATGCTACAAAAGGGGTAAGAAAAGAACACAGCCGTGGGGGTGTCACGGAAGCCCAGCAGGCAGAAGAAACTAGGGAGCTGCCCCTGGGCCAAATGAAGAAGAGAGGAGCAAAGCATGGGTGTGGGTATTAAGGTAAAATCCAGAGTGGGGCAAGCAGGGCCCATTAGAACTGCAAGTGGTTAAGTGTGGGGGAAGATGGAGCTGCAGAAATAGGCCAAGGCCATAAAGCACCTAGACTTTATTCTGAGGTCCATGGGAAGTTATTAATGGATGATTGATGAAGCAGAAGAGCGATGTGGTCAGATCTGCATATGAGACAACTTGTGCTCCAGATTGGAGAATGGACTGGAGAAGCAGTCATAGTGGGAGTAGGGACCAGTGATTGGGAGAGATGATGTTTGCCTGCACTAAAGAAGTAATGGGAATAGGGGACAATGGATGGATTTGAGAGCTATTAAGGAGGAGGATCAAAAGGAATTAGTGATTAATTAGATGCTAGCATGAGAATGATGGAGTACTCATGGATGATTCTCTGATTTTTAACTTGGACACCTTGGGTAAGTGAGAACAAAGATTGGGAACAGGCTTAGAGAAGCAGATGATGAATTCCAATTTGGACAGACTGCACTTGAGTTTTCTTTGGAATACCCATGTAGAGACTTTTAGTTGGCAGTTGGATACACACATAGATCTGAAGTTCAGAAGGAAGATCTAGGCTGTAAACAAAAATGTGGGGGTCTTTGCTTATGATTGGTAATTGATTCCTAAAAGCGGATGAGATCACTCAGGGAGGGTGTGGAGAATAAGGAGAAAGACAGCCAAAGACAGAACTTTGGGAGAACATTCAAGTAACAAGCATTTTTAAAGGGAGTGAATAAAGGAATAAGTGATTAAAAAGAGTCATTTAGAAGAAAGGATCCCTTCTAGAACTTCCCAAATACTGCTACTAAATCAGCTGGCTATCCTATTTGTGCTTAAGGCAAAGCCTACTTTTTGGCTTCCCAAATGGAGAATATGTTACTAAACCAAAGATGGAAAGTAGGGCAACATCATATCCAGAAAGCATATCTTCAGGGCTTTTTTCAGATACATATGTGGATACTCTACTCCTGAGGCTCTATTGGTAAACAGATCATAGTAGCCTCTTGTTAATCTGCATCAAGAAACACTTAATAATTAAAAGAGAAACACTTATAGGCTGTATGTTTAAAATATAATATGAAATGTATTAGAAGTCATTTGATGATCATCTGATGTTCAGATCATCCAGATAATCTTTCTAGTCTGCCTGATTACTGGCCCTTTGCTTGACTTGTTGGTTTTGGCGTCAAGTACACAAACTCATCCAGTTGGAATACACCTGAAAAATGTTTCTCAAATGTTCCTTTGTGTGGATAAATTTGTTGGTTTATACAGTTTGTATATATTATTTGTCTATGTTAAGAAGTGTCCCCTGGCTGATACATACTTGTTTTTCAGCCCACTAATTTTCTATAAACCATTGAGAGTTCCCAGGCCTCACTATTACCTTGAAATATTGAAGATATTTTGACTCACTGCAATAAAATTACAGTTCTGCAACTCATAATTAAACTTTGATTTATTTGAACAATGGAAGAAAAAGAGAACAAAACTATTAAACCATCAGGTCAACTGGTCAGTTGAGAATTTGTCCACTCATCTTCTCTTCTTTCATGTGTACCCAGATTTGATAGAAGTGAGGATAGCTTGGTTTGAATGGAAAGCATGGCCAAGCAACATATCTAGCTAACTTTTCCCAGATACTTTTTCCTACAGTCAAACCATAACAAATTCATCTCCTAGATAACAACTTGGTTTTTGTGCTTTGAGTTTTTATGTTGCTATTTCCTTTCCTTTAGAGCAGGCCATTTCAAATTTTTACATGTAAGTAAACAAGTTGACGGGCTGCTCTATATATTTTCTCAGAGTTTGCATAGCTGCTGTCTTAGTATAAGCCAAAAGGAATTTGTGGTTTCTGAGATCAGAAATTCAACTGCTTTATAAAACTAAACGATGAATTAGTGCTTAAGTTAGCCATTTTTGATACCCAATCTTTGTTCCTAAATGGCACTTAAATGTTTTATTGGCACTTCCACTATTTTGTTATAAAAACATATCAGTAATAATAACATGCCTCTCCTACAAAGGACAAAAGGGGTAATTTTGGAACCTCTACTATATATTCTCACAAGTGAAAAACATAGGACATGGAAAAACCTTTCCTCCCATCTAGTGGCTGGAAAATATATAAATGTCCTCTATGTGTTTCTTGGAATTTCACGCATTAGGGATTGTTTGGCAAATTATAATATATCTAATTGTTCACCCAGTTAAGCAAAAATAAGTTCTAAAATCTTTACCAAAGCCAAACTCAATGGCAAAATACATATCTATAATGTTTCACTGACCAACTTCCCTTTCATCACTAACATACTCCTCAGTAGAAAGGTTATGTTTCTTCTTAATTCATTATTCTGAACATACGATAGAAAAGACAAGACAGTATGTCTCTGCTACCTGAAATTGGGACTTAAATGACATTTGCCTCTAAAGCAGTCAGTGCCCCAGATCTCTCCTAAACCTTAATTGCTTCTTGTTGGCCCCACACCTTAACAAGCCTTCTCTCAAGACTTGGATGTGTTGAATTCACTAGAGAGAGCCAAGAAACTGTCTCAGAAACTGGCTGCCTCCAAGGGACCTCAGCTCCTGAAACTTGGAATACCAGACTCTGATACTGGCAGCAGGGCCTCTGTGCAGGGCCAAACCAGCCCACAGGAAAGCAGGTTTGGATCCGTTATGCAGCTTGAGGGATTAATGCTTGGTCTACCTGTCTTATATATGTCTTGTGCAGATGTCAAAATCTCTGCTGAATTGTGCCTCTCTCTGGTGATTCTCACAGATTCAAAGAATGAATTTTGTGTGCAGTCAGCAAAGTTCTGAGTACTCCAGGAAGAAGAGGAAGGTCAGTGAACCAGTGAAGGTCTTCATCCCTAACAGAAAATGAAAGCTAAATACTCTTTCTACATTTATTTTAAATTAAATTTATTTTGTAAAAACATGCATAAACTGTCTTAGCAGGAAAGTAAATTCCTGTTACCAAAACCTTTTTCTAAATTGTTTGCTCAATTTTTTTGTCGGTTAGTAAGTGCTAAATTACCGGCGAGGTAGGACATGAATCCACTTTGCCACAAGGAAAGAGGGTCAGTAGGGCTGCCTCTGGATAGCATTACTTCAAAGCTGGGTTAGAGATAAGGCACTTTTTATGTTATATTTGTAAAAGAACCACAGCAGTTATTTTGGAAAGAAGCTGTTGTTCTCAAAGGAAAGAAGGATTTTTTTTCTTTTTTCTTTTTGCATAATTAAACTCTTCAGGTATTGAGGCTACTGTGAAATGTTTTGACTTGTTGTAACCTGTATACTGGAATCCCTTTCTAGCTGTACTAAAAATTCCCACAGAGTTGCATAGGATGCATGTGGAGGTGCTTATCCAGGTGTGATTTATGTGTTAACCTCAGTCACAAGGTTGATCAGCTAATTGTGGGACCAAAATGTGCCCTCCCTCAACTATGGCCCCAGGCCCTGTTCTGTTAGCCAATCCAAAACAGGGAACATGCGGCAATTTGGGAGCCTGGCTCTCTTCTTAAGACCTATATTGAATATTTCCCAACAAGCATTTCAGTTTATCAGTCTGCAACCTGCAAATGATGCTATTAGTTCCCTCCTTATCCTGGAAGAATTTGGATAGATTTAATTGATGATTAGTATGAGCTGAACAATAAATGACTTAAAGTGTTATTTCTATTATTTATATAACATGAGATTTAGTAACTTATAAAATGAGGTTTAGTAATTTAATTTAAATGGATAGGACCAATAAGTTAAATGTTCAGTGTGTGACTTATGGTTAAATAAAATGAAAATACAAGACTTTTTTTTTTTTTTTTGCTCATCTTTTTTCACACAGAGAGGAAAAGTTTCTTTGCTACCATCAGTATTTCTCCAAATGTAAAGTGTAGTGAGAACATCAATAACTGGAGTGCTTGTTAAAATATGGATTACTAGGCCTGCCTCATTTCTACTAAGTCAAACTCTCAGGTTCAGGCACTGTGGAAAACTCTCCAGATTCTAACATACACACACACAGACACACACACAGACACACACACACACACACACACACACACAAAGGAGAACCAGTGACCTCTGACCCAGACTAAGGTGAATTTCTGTAGGAAAATCCCAGGGAGCCTGCCTGTTCAGCACTGCCCCTTGCCAGACGCCAGACTCTCAGCCATTCCTGACTATCTAGGGCAGCCTACCAAACTAGGGTCTTAAATTGGACTGTAGCACTGGGGCCTGCCAACGAGGAGGAGCATTTCCCCTTCTTTTAGTGTATTAGGTGGACTCATGAAAGCCTGCTCTACCACTAAAAGAAGGAGGGGAAAGGTATTGGATTTATTATATCCTTGATAGAATTGTAGACTGAGTCACTGTCATTTCTTTTAAGAGAATCACATAAAGAGATTAGCTGTCTAGTAGAGGAATTAGGTTTGTGTCTCTCCAGAGAGAAGGTCTCAGAGCAAATTGATAAAGGCTATGGGAGATCAATTTATAAGGAGGAGCTTTTTTTTTTTTTTTTTTTTCCCGGCATGATCTCAGCTCACTGCAACATTGACCTCCCAGGCTCAAGTGATCCTCCCACCTCAGCCTCTGGACTGGCTGGGACTACAAGCATGTGCTACCATGCCTGGCTTATTTTTGTATCTTTTGTAGACATGGGGTTTCGCCATGTTGCCCAGGCTGGTCTCGAACTCCTGACTTCAAGTAATCCAGCCACCTCAGCCTCCCAAAGTGCTAGGATTATAGGCATGGACCACCACACCCAGCCTAGGAGGAGCTTTTTAACTCTACAGTTGTCAGTTGTCAAAATTTTGAAATGGGCTACCTTGTGAATTAGTGGGCTTGTCTTCACTGCAGGTATTTGAACACAGAGGAGCTTCACAAAAACTCTATAAACGACTCTCAAAGCAAATTAGCACTACTGAGTAGTTAATCTGGATTTCAAAAGGAACTATTTTGCTTCAAGGGGAATTGAGCTCATAATCTATATTTGTGATTATCATAAACTTAGCCTAAGGTTGACAGATCCTTTAAATCAAAGTCTTAAATCTGAATCTATCTAGAAAATTTCTATAGTGATTTTATTGTCTCTATTAACACCTCTTTCCCCATCTGAACAGTCTTTCTCACTGCCAGTAGATGGACTCTGTGTTTCTGAGGCAGTGTGTATGTGAGACAACAGAGAAGTTTCTGGGCCTGTGCCTTTGGCTGGGCACACAGGGAAGGAGATCTATTATCAAGAGAATCTGAGAACTGTGAAAACGTGAACAATCTGATTTTACACAGCAGAGTTCAAATATGCAACCAGCTATCAATATTGGAGTATATTCAGTTCTATCTACTGAATGATTTATTAGAGGGAAAGAAATATTTTTTCTAGTCTATTCATTTTGGTTCTTAATTGTAATGGGATGAATAAACACAAGTGCATCAAGGAGCTGACACTTTAGTGAAAAGAATGAAAACAGGCCCCATGCTGGGATGCCTGAGCTGTTCTAGACCAGTCATTCCCTCACCCTGACTGTGCTTGGTTCATCAGTGTGATCACAAAGATTAGATGATGATATTTGGAAACCGGGACATTATTAAATAAAAAGTTATGCAGGGGAAATTTGAATTTGGCTGTTTGGGGTTTTTCTGTCTTTACAGAAATTTGGTCTAGCTGGAAAGACATGGGTTAGGCTCATGATTGCCGCCAGTCTTTGAAGCCAGGCACTGAAACCACACCTTCATTTCCCCTCTTTCAGGTCCCTCTGCTGTCTGGGTTCTTTCATTCTCCAGCTCACCTCTTCCAGGAAGAGGCTGGAAATGTTCATCAGTGTCAAAGTTGCTTTCACATGAGTTCAGAGTTGTGTGTGTGTTCTTAAAATTCCACTAACCATTAGAGCCAACTTTAATGTATCTTAAAATTGTCAATTTATGGTTTCAAACTCAATAGTATTGGATATTTAGGGACTTCCACAGAATCTTATATTGAAATAATTCTCAGTTATAATCATCATCATTTAGAAAGAGGTCCCAAATAATAAAATGAAACTGAACACACTGTGCATGTAAGAGTTAAGTCAAGATCTGCTACAATGTAGGATTCTAGATTCTGTACAAGTGAGAAAATGCCTAAATGTATCTTCTTTAGATATTTTTAGTTTGTTTAAAGGAAAAAAAGGTAATATTTTCAGTGTGACTGTGTGATTTGTGTACTGAGGTCATGGCTGAGACTTGATATAAAATTTCCAGTTTTGATAGAGGAGGAGGACACCATTCTTGGTTAAAAAGAAAAAAGCTTTTATTAATGGGCCCTTGGGTTATCCATTGGTGAAGTCAAGTTCCTATTTAGAAATGGCAAGACTTGAGGTACTAAGGAGCTAATCTGCTCATATAATATCCCCTTGGGTGCACAATATCTCTGCAATTAGAGTTTCGCTGTCTGGGAGGAGCAAACTCAGTCTTATAGAAGGTGGTGGCTCACAGGTACCACTGGCTATGTGCAGGGCTGGCGTAAACTATTCCCTTGCAACCTGGCTGGAAGTTGCACATGAGATTTGCTCAATAGAGGATGTTGAGAAAGGGATTGGCCAGCGTTTCTGGTAATAGGCTGATTAACTCAGCTTTAGGGCTTTTTCCTGTGTTATAATTCCATCATGTTACCCCAGAGCCTTTAGTAGTAAAGTAGTAAAGTCTCATTAAACTTTTATTTTATTTTATTTTGAGACAGTCTCACTCTGTCGCCCAACCTGGAGTATAGTGACGCGATCATGGCTCACTACAGCCTTGACCTCCCAGGTTCAAGTGATCCTCCCACCTCAGCCTCCCAAGTAGCTAGAACTACAGGTATATGCTACCATGCCCAGATAATTTTTGTGTTTTTAGTAGAGATGAGGTTTTACTGTGTTGCCCAGGCTGGTCTCAAACTCCTGGGCTCAAGCAATCTGCCCGCCTCAGTTTCCCAGAGTGCTGGGATTACAGGTCTGAGCCACCATGCCCAGGCTCATTAGACATTTTAGTCTGGACTTACCTGTGCCATGGTGTTCAGCAGTGCATGGGTTTTTCCATGGCAGGAGTAGAGAGGCAGACTGCTTGAGATAGCCAGAAACATCTATGGGGCACTAGTAGAGCATTCCCTGGGGTCTCAGACACTTAGAAACCTGGTATAAGCGTGAATTTTAAGTGGTTGTTTGGGTTTTTCAGGACTCCTGAAGGCTGATGAAGTCTGGAGCATCTAGGTTCCATATGGGTAATTACCAATTGGCTCTAGGGTAAGCAAGCAAAGTTAGTTTTTCATCTTCCTTTTAGCAAGGTAGAAAAGAAAAAGCCTAGGCTGCTAGATTCAAAAGTTCTCATTTTCTAGATAAGATATTTCATCTCTCTAGCCCCCAGTTCACTCAATCTATAAAATCTGAATAATAATTACACCTATTTCATAGTTTTGTGAGATTTAAGCAAGGGGATTCAAGCCCTGAACACATATAGTCGCTACTCAACAGATGTTCATCATTATGGCTGCTTTTTAACTCTTAGCATGTCCACTTTGTCTCCAGGAACTTAGGATTCCTTCTTTCTTCCCCTTCCCTTCCCTTTCCTTCTTCCCTTCTTCCCTTCCCTTCTTTCCTTCCTCCCTTCCTCCCTTCCCTTCTTTCCTTCTTCCCCCTTCTTCCCTTCCTTCCTTCCCTACCTCCCTTTCCTTCTTCCCTTCCCTTCTTCCCTTCCCTTCTTTCCTTCCCTTTCCCTTCCCTTCCCTTTCTTTTCTTCCCTTCTCTTCCTTTCTCTTCCTTCTCCTCTCCCCTCCCCTCCCCTCCTCTCCCCTCCCCTCCTCTCCCCTCCCCTCCTCTCCCCTCCCCTCCTCTC
>NC_045452.1:11647770-11697006 GCF_002776525.5 Piliocolobus tephrosceles
CTTCTCTTCTCTTCTCTTCTCTTCTCTTCTCTTCTCTTCTCTTCTCTTCTCTTCTCTTTTCTTCTCTTCTTGACAAGGTTTCATTCTGTCTCCCAGGCTGGAGTGCAGTGGAACAATCTCGGCTCATTGCAGCCTCAACTTCCCAGGCTCAAGCAATCCTCCCACCTCAGTCTCCTCCTAAATAGCTGGGACTACACACATGTGCTATTACGCTTGGCTAATTTTTGTGTTTCTTTGTAGAGATGGAGTTTTGCCACATTGCCCAGGCTGGTCTTGAACTCCTGGGCTCAAGCTATTTGCCCACCAAAAGTGCTGGGATTACAGGTGTGAGCCACTGCACCTGGCCTCAGGAGTTTGGGATTTCTATGCTGCTTTTTGCCTACCCAGAGCTCCTACATCAACATCCTGTCCAAGCCTAGAGCCAGCACTTGAACCATGCTTCCAATTGCCTCTGTTCTCAGAACGTTGCCCACTCCTTTCCCTAAATTGAAACTCCCTTTCCCTCAAGATAGTTCAATGGGAAAGAAGCATCAGATAAAGCTTAATATGCTGCCCTCCCACATTTGCATTTTAAAATAGAAGCTTGTTAATTAAAAAAATGAATCTCACCTAGGGATTGTGATATGAGAACAGACTGAATAAACAAGGAAGAAGAAAGTTTAAAGGGAACTTTGTAGCTGTCTTTAAATTTATGAAAGATTGTCATAAAATGCAGGTAACCACAGACACATTCTGTGTTGTTCCAAAGCATAGAACATAGACCCAATGGGAAGACATCTCAGGGATGCAGATTTGGCCTCAACCTATTAAAGAATTTTCACCCCATGCTCTAGCAAATAGCCTGGCACATGGAAGGCAATCAACATTTGACTGTTTTTGTTAGCAATTAGAACTGTCAGATGGTGACCGCTTCTGGCTGTAATGAGTTCCTTATCACCAGAAGTGTTCAAGACTAGTTGTTGGCCGGGCGCGGTGGCTCAAGCCTGTAATCCCAGCACTTTGGAAGGCCGAGATGGGCGGATCACGAGGTCAGGAGATCGAGACCATCCTGGCTAACACTGTGAAACCCCGTCTCTACTAAAAAATACAAAAAACTAGCCGGGCGAGGTGGCAGGCGCCTGTAGTCCCAGCTACTCGGGAGGCTGAGGCAGGAGAATGGCGTAAACCCAGGAGGCGGAGCTTGCAGTGAGCTGAGATCCGGCCACTGCACTCCAGCCCGGGCGACAGAGCGAGACTCCGTCTCAAAAAAAAAAAAAAAAAAAAAAAAAGACTAGTTGTCCAAGATGTTGTCCATTTGGATAAGAATCGAACAAACTGAATACCGTAGTCTCTTCCAGCTATAAAACTCAGTGACACTTCTATAAATAGTTGAATTTCAACAGAGATTTTAGAGCAAAGGAACATTTTATAAATCCTTTTTCCAAAAGGCAGGGTTCTAGAGTTAGACATTATCTGGGTTCAAACCCTGGTCATCCTACTTACTAGCTGTGTGACTCTGTGTGACAATTTTAATGTTTTATTTGCTATCTCTGTACATCAACGTTTTCCTTATCTGTGAAATGGGGGCAATAGTAGTATCTTTCTCACAGAGCTATTGTGAGAGCTCAATGAGTTAATACAGGGAAAGCACTTAGAAGAATATCTGGCACATAGAAAGTTAATGTTCGGTAAACATTAGTTATGAGGTATCTTTTGATACCCTTGCCACTTCTACAGCTTTTTACGTCTTTTCAGTATGTGGAGGGAGGTCCTTTGTAGCATAGTTGACCGTGACCTTGTTTTTTCCTAAATCAGTTGCCAGCCATGGCCACTGTGATTAACCAGTGGACTTTCTATCTCCTAAAAGCAAGCTTTAAAGCTAAACAAGCAGACAGGGCTGGTGACGTGCAGTTTATGAAGGATCTGCCAATGAAACACAATCATGGCTGTGGACACCCTAACCCTGCTATGTGCCTGACAAGTGATAGATAACCAGTAAATATTTATTGAATGAGCTGGGTGCGGTGATGTGTGTCTGTTGTCCCAGCTACTCAGGAGGCTGAGGCAGGAGGATCGCTTGAGCCCAAGAGTCTGAGACCAGCCTGGGTAACACAGCAAGACTCCATCTCTAAAAAATAAAAAAATAAAAAATAAAATATTTGTTGAATGAATAGATTAACTCAGTATGGTTTCATTATTTCCTACATTTTATTTATTTATTTTTGATTAGGTGATACATTCACATGATTTAAAATTCAAAAGGAACAAAAGGATATATAAAGAAAATCCTCCCTCCCACCCAAGTCCCTCAGCCATCGAGTTCCCTTCCCCATAGGGAGCTAAAACATAACCACTTTCTCATATGTCTTTCCAGAGCTATTTTAGGCATAAACAAGCAAACATACTTGCTTATGCACATTTATTTCTTTCCCTCCCTTTTAAACAAATGACTCATATACTGTTCTAGGTATGATTATTGAAGTAGCCCCAGAAATGGGAGTGAGCATGGGCACGTCAAGGAGGAATTAAAGAAGAAATAGCTCAGGGACAGAAAAATCAACCAGGAGACTACTGCATTAATACAGATGTAAGGCGATTAGAGCCTGGACTAGTATATTAAATGAGATAATCAGGGAAAGAATTGTTTGAATTGCTTTTTAGCTTACACTGGGGTAACCACCGCAGTGATCAAGATATAGAGTATTTCTGTCACCCCAGAAGTTCCCTTGTATCCCTTTGCAGCCAGTCCACCCTCCCCAGGCCCAGGCACCCGCTCCTCTGCTTTGTCAGAGTTTTTCAGCTTTCGTGTTACAGGCCTGCATGCCCATGGTGGGACCTCCTGTCAGCAGAGTTAAACACAATACTAGTCAACATCAATGGCACTTACTCCAGGCCAGACCCTCCACTAAGCACCTACATGTGCTCAGTCATTTAATCTTCTTCAGCAACTGAAGCAGGTACTGCTTTTATCTCAATTTTGGATAAGATATCTAAGATACAGAGAAGTTAAATCACTTGCTGAAGGTCACACAGTTAGTACATAACAAAGTCAGAATTTTGAACCCAGAGCAATCTGCTTCCAGTGACCATATGTAAAAATAATGTAAGAAAATATTCAGACCCCCACAGAAAGACTTCTTTGCTATTCATCAAGATTCAGAGGGAAGACCAATCCTTAGTAGGTTGATCTAGAAAGAAGTTATCCAGAAGCCTTCAAGTATACTTTTAACTTGTCAGTTAAAAGAAAGCCAGTAGCCTTACTTCATAGGCACGAGCCAGTGGGCAGAATTTCACTTCATTCCCCTGCCTTCAATGTGCACACCCCCATGATGTTTTCTTCTAAGAAATTATAACATTTAGAACTATCTCTGTATGTTAAAGAATCGGTGTGGTCAGGTCATTACTGAGAATGACAAGTATCTCTGCCTATCTGTGGGTCCCAGAATACACATGTCATTCTGAAACCACAAGGAATGCGGTTAAATCCTCTGGTCACATCTCTCAACAAAGATTTATCTGTTTCACTGTTGCCTCCAAAGAGCTTTTCTCCTGGACTAAGATGTTAATTCACAGCGATGTCTACTAATGGGTCTTCCATAAAGAGGAGCCTATTAAAGGAATTAATTACATTACATGTTCAGAAACTTCCCAGCATAATGAAATGACTCCCTGGCTGAAATAGTATGAGAAGGAAACCATTGAACTAAATCATAATGGAGACAAGTTTCCATAAAGTGAAATGCAAGTTTGCTGATATAACTGTAGACTATGAGAAACAGAACAATGAAAATGCTAATAAACCACTTTTCACTCACTGATGGAGTTTTATTAAATATTGATCATCTTTTTCCAAACATTTCAAGTTACTTATTATCTTCTATTTGAGGCCTAAGTTTGCCACTTATTAACATGGCCAATTAACCTTAAAATGCAATTTTAATGTTTTGGTTTTTTTAAATAAGAAAATAGTTGTTCTCAGTCAACACAGAATAAAAGAAAATAGACTTAGGTTGCATTCGATGGCATTCAAATTTCAGAGGAGGTGGTAGAACGATCTATTCTGGAAATCTAGGTTGGTTTTGACACAGTGCTGCTTAAAGCCTGGGGAGTAGATTAGATGACTTTCTGCTCTCTTATTCCACCGTATGGTCCATTTTCACAAGTGCGAATCTACAGAAATGATATTAGCAGAAGAAAAAGATAACAGTGGGTTAAGTGTGGTGCTAGGGATTGTGCTGGCAACTGGCAAACCACCAATTCATTGGTTTCTAGGTAGATAGGGGACAGTGGTGCAGGGCAGAGTAACATGGAATATTCATTAGAGTCAAAGTCTGGATTGTAATCTTAATCTTGGTTC
Organism: Piliocolobus tephrosceles; assembly: GCF_002776525.5. Taxonomy (NCBI): domain Eukaryota; kingdom Metazoa; phylum Chordata; class Mammalia; order Primates; family Cercopithecidae; genus Piliocolobus; species Piliocolobus tephrosceles. The sequence continues at coordinate 11,652,107 of NC_045452.1, forward strand.
TCCCTTTATTTCTGGACAAGTCTCTTAGTTCTCTATTCCTCTATTTCTTTAGTTGCAAAATGTGGATGGTGAACCTGTCTTTCCACCTAGGGTTTTTAACAACCAGGAGGTAGAAGCAGTGGGTTATGACAGGCTGCTCTAAATCTGGCACAGTACCTGCGATCCCTCTGCCTGGGCTCTGGGATAGTTTTGAGGAGGAATGGAGGGTTCCCTTGAGGGATCAGCCCATGCATCATCAGTGGTTCTAGAGAGATCCTGATCCCAGGAACCAGGAGAGCCTGGACCAGTTTTCTGGCCCCTCCTCCAGGCATTTGGGTTACTGTCCAGCAAAAGCGAGCTTCATCAGAACCTCGTCTATGCTTCACTGAAACTTGGGCTTTAGTCAGAAACAACCCAGCCTTCAAAATGAGGCTCACAGGGAAGTTGTTTTTATTAATGAAACTCATTTATGATTATAGTATATAAAGCAATCATTTGCATGCTATGAATTGTTTAAGAGATTATGGTGATGATACAATGTGTAGAGAGGCAAAAAAGTCACAGAGTTTGCAAGATGATAAACCATCTTTCAATATCTTGCTATTGCTTAGATTTCAAGTGCTTCTTAAAATGGATAAGCTAAATAAACTCTAACATAGTTCTAGCTAAAAGTCATCAGTCTAACAGTTCTGGTGGAAACTGTTAAACCAATTCTGTAACCAAAAAGATAAACAGCTAAAAACTGCCAGGTATCAGTATTATTGTAATATTCCCTTTATCAAAAACCTATAACTGAAATGTATAGGTAAGAGTTTACAGTAAGCAGCAGGTACCTGGAAACTTGTCAGTTAAGGTTTCCCTTTTTAGAAGAACCTCTGCTGTAAGCTTTTCAGCCCTCCAAAGCCAGTCAAATTAAAAAAAAAAAAAAAAGCTTTCACTATTAGTTTCTAAGGAAATTATATAAAGGTCATAATACTAAGAGAAGAGCTTTAAATTGTCATTTCCAATAGGACATGAGCCTCTTAAGAAAAAAACAACCTTGTGCGTTTTTCTTTGGGGGAAGGCATATATAAATAACAATCAAAAGTATTTTTCTTTCTTAATTTAATTTTAAAGGTGATAGTTAACTAAATCACTTTAAGGTGACTTCCTGCTGCTCCCCCAACCTCCTCAAAATTAAGAATACAACAAATATTTGCATAGGTTTATTATTCACATTTAATCATGAATAATTCACTTTGTACAGACAGCTGAGTAAACAAGAGATTTGGAGTTTCCTTTTTGTAGAATATTTTTCCATTGGTTGAAAGGAAACAGCATCAGTGGTGATTTTATATGATTTTCAGTGCCATCTTGTCTTCTCTCCTCTGGGTAGGAGATCCCTCCTCCTTCCCTCCTTCTGTCCTTTTTTTTTTTTTTTTCCTCCAGTTTACTTATTTCTGTCAACTTTTGGGCTATACCTCACCAACATAACATTTTTTATTACAAAATGAAAAAATAGCTCAATCATTCTGGTTTTTAGTCTGCAAGACAACATAAAGTGTATTTTCTCTCTTTCCACAACATTAGAGTTTTTTAAAGCTGTGGGTTTGCTTCTGTGTGAAGACCCTCTTACTGATGGGTAAAGATCTTTCAGAACTAATTCTGCCTCATCATTACCTCCTCCATCTTTTCCTATCAGTCATTAACAATTTCACAATTATTTGACTGTCTGCCACAAAGCTGGTTCCCATTTCCCTCTCCACCTCCCAGGCCTACGTGAGGAAGTGGAGCACGTATCACTGAACACAGGTTTGCCCAAGGCATTTCAACTCCTGGGCAAGCAGGGCATAATTTACCAAAGGTCAAGGATCCTTTCAGTTCTGTGAACGTCATTAATCAAATTGTGATAGTATAAACTGTGGTTTAGTAAACAATAAGGCTTGCCATAATTCATCTATTACCAAATGAGGGGTTGGGGGTGGGGGGTCATAGTATATCCATGGGAAATCCCTGCTTTTTGTCATGGCCTGGGAAGTAAGAATTTTCGCCACCTACCAAATGTCAAGCATCCACCCTAACTATGTTAGTTGAGGACAAACATTGGCTTTGGGATGTATGTGCCCTCTATTCAGCAACACATATAATAAAATGTGAATGTCATAGAATGGCAAGTAGCATTCTAGAGAAAATTAACCATAATTTGACTAAATTAAAAATTAATGTTTTCTTCAATTAACACTTAGGGTTTACTGTAGGCTAGATGTGTTCTAAGCATGTCATACATATTAACTCTTTAATTCCCATAACAACCCTTTGAGATAGGTACAATCCTTATCCCCATTTTACAGATATGGAAACTGAGGCACAGAGAAATTAAGTAATTTGCTGAATGTCACTACAGGAAGTGGTAAAGCCAGGATTTGAACCAGGCAGTCTGACTCCAAAGTCTGTGCTTTTAACCACCATGCTTTGCTATGAGTATAATACCTGCTTATGGTAAAAAGTGTGGCAAAATAAGAAAAGCACAAAGAAGAAAAAAATTACCCGTAGTCCCACTCCCTACTTTAGTATATTTCTTTTGTGTGTGTGTGTATTTCTGTTTTTTTCAATTAACTATACTTTGTGAATATTCTCCCATAGAAGATACTGATTTGATTGAACATTCAGATCATTTTCTTAGTCTACTGTGTTAAGTACTGGCCCAGCTAAGTTTGGAAGCGTTTACGAATGGTGGAATGGAGTGGGGTAGGGGCTGCTGATTTAGCAGATAGATGCCTTATTTCCCCAAGCCAAAGAGCTGCCCTGAAAATGGGCCAAATATAATTTCTTTTAAGCAACCTGAAAAAAGTGTTTCAGCCTAGAGACATACCGTGACTTTTTCCCTCAAAGCATTTCATTTATTTTCATTTTATAATGTTCAGTTTTCTTAGGGGCAAGGTAGCAGGGGCGGTGGGGGCGGTGGGGAGGAGTGGCTGTGAGTCTTAATGCAAAGAGAAATGTAGGCTAGTCAACAGGAAACCCAAAGTGCTTGATACAGCACAGTGACCTCTCATTGTACCTTGGCATGGCTGCTTTCTCTTTCTTTGATAGGTGTTGCAAAAATATAATAATACATATATTTTATAAAAAAATTTATCTGGTAAACAAAACTGTTGTTATATGACAAGACAGTAAGCATCTCTGAAGCCAAGACAGCAGTGGTCATTGCTATGGCCAGCTACAGCTCTTGGCCAAGTCACATGCCATCCTGTCAACAGCCAAAGAGGTAAACAGCATAGATATGTGCTGACCTAACCTCAAAAACTCTTGGGAGCACAAGGAAATTGGCTTGAAAAGACTCTCTTTTTTTCCTCCTTATTAATTGAATTTCTGTCTCTAATTAAAGAGGCAGAAACAGAAAACAATATTCAAAAGGGAAAGTCAAAGAATAATCCCCATCTCTGGAAAAAAAAAAAATCACTGAATCATCAGAAAGATGGCTGCATTGATTCTCACTCTTTCCCTGAGCTGTTTACCCATTTTCAGGTGAGGAAGTGAAGAGAAGGGCCAAGGGCCAACCTTTTCAAACGACTCTCTCTGGGAATTACTTTCGTATGTACATAAATTTCCACAATAAGTATCTTCTGAAGTTTTCATGCAACTGAATTGTTCTTTCAAACCTCTTATCCAATGTTCTAATTTGAGTTGTGGTACCAGAAAATCAGGTGTATCTTAATTGCTAAGTCAAAGTTGGCTTCTTTTGGAAACCAAAGCTCACTAACTTGAGCCCCTAAACTCACCCCACTTCCTTCTTTTTTCCTTTAAAATACCTTTTTCCCCACTTCCTACAGTCACTGGTCTTAGGTCCCCTTGTAACCATTGCAGGCAGCTGCTGTTGGAAATTTTAAAAATGAAATTTGGGCTGGGTGCGGTGACTCATGCCTGTAATCCCAGCACTTCGGGAGGCAAAAGAGGGCAGATTGCTTGAGCCCAGGAGTTCAAGACCAGCCTGGGCAACATGGTGAAACTCTCTCTCTACAAAAAATACAAAAATTAGCCTGTAGTCACAGCTACTCAGGAGGCCGATATGGGATGATCACTTGAGTCCAGGAGGTGGAGGCTTCAGTGAGCTGTGATCATGCCTGAGTGACACAGCAAGAGCCTGCCTCAAAAAAAGAAAAAGAAAAAGAAAAAAAAGTTTTTTTTTCATTAACCCTAAAACTAAGGTCAAATCTCTTTATGTTTTCAGTGTTTTGAAAACTAGTTCTAATTCTTTCTGTCTGAGTCTTCGCTTCTAGTCTTGGGGGAATGACAAGGCACTAGGACAGGAAACTTAAGAAGCCCTTCCAGCCAACAGCCTATTAGCTGCTGAAGGTTACCACTTCATCCAGATTCCAAAGAGACTCCTTCAAGGAAGGATTTGGGGACCAGTGAGTACCAAGGAGCAGACTAACACAATCTTTCTCCAGAGAAGGCTTTAGTAGGTAGTAACTACAACTCATGCTAATATGTTATATCAGAGCTCACCACTTACAGAGGACTTCCAAAGGGTTTCTAATGCATATCATCACATTGAAGTTTCATCATTATCTCCTGGGGGTGGGGGGTGGGTGGGTAGTAACTATTGTACATAGCCTGTGTTGGCTGCCCCAGATCTCACAGTTTATGGAGGACCTGGTCTGAGTGCACCTGTACCATGTACATGGCAACTGTACCATGGCCTTGCTCCCTTCTTTCCCTGAGTCTTCCTCCTTCACTCCTTGCCCATCTCAGCTACAGTGTCTTATATTGCAGTCAAAACTGTCTTTCTCCAAGACATACTGATCAGTTAGCTTAAGCTGTAAATGTTTGATTTTGGTGTCCCTCTACCCAAAGAGGAGTCTTCAGGGCTCCTATCCTGACACCCTGCTGCCTGCTGTTCCTGCCCTCTCACGCCATGCCTCCCATCTCCCAGGACTCCCTGAGGCCACGCCCCACCCAGGCCTGCTCTCTTTGAAAACCACTCATGACTTGAGCTTGGCCCTTTTCTCCCACAATTAAACTCACTTGCCCTAAGTCTCTCTCTAAGTCCTACTAGGGGTCCAATTTGTGCTAAGAGACTACTTAGCTGGCAATGGTATACTATTCTAATACCCCAGTCCTCTCAGGACCTCTTCTTAGCCATGTGGGCTTGGGTGAGCAATTCAGCACCTCCTGAGATCCTCCCGTGAAATGAGGATAATCATTCTTTACAAGTGAGGACCAAGTGAAATCATTTGGAATGCTATATATATCACCTGAATTCCTTCTTTCCCCTCAACCCTCTCTTTCTCTCCTAAAGTAATTTCAGGGCACCATCTTCTGCTGCCTGGATTACTGCAGCAGCCTCCAGACCACAAAATTTTCTCTGCAGTTCAAGTACGTTTCATTTACCATCTTGCAGATGGTAAATCAGCTGGCTTCTGAAAGTGTCTTCTGGACATTCAATTCCCCTAACTACTTTCATCTTACAACTTCAGCCACTACCCCTAGCCTGGTCATCTCTTGCAGTTACTGGTGTCATACTACCTTTGCCTTTCGATGGCACTATGAAGTCCCCATTGGCACCTGTTTATGCCTCTCAGCCTAACCCCTGCTAAGGGGGTGACAGGGGCAGCATGCTCCAGTAAGGCTGAGCACTCTTCTCATGGAGGCTCACCCAAGAGGGAAAGAAAAGCAGAAGGAAATGAGGGAAGGAAAGGTGGAGGCTAGAAAGACACTTTGGAAACTGTGAAAGTGGCCCTGAGCTCACATGAAATGCAAGCCAGCAAAAGTGTTGAGATTGGAAACTTTAATGTGCCCCTTTTGAGAGAACAGCTGTAGCACTGCAATTTCCTAGAAATCTGGATGGACACATTTAAAGAGGGTGAAGCACTGAATGGAAATAACTAGAAAAGAGGCTTCCTCCTGAGCTCTGAATGTCCTATCATGGAGGAGTTACGAGAAAGAGCAAAGCTAATAGCCGACTGAAAACCCACATGTTGTACATTTAAGGTGATAGCTGGGAACCCAGATTCTATTCTTAGTCAAAAAAGTGGGGGGAACATGCATGAATTGCTATGAGCAAGAAAGGCCAGCAAGGAAAGAGAGAGAAACAAGGGAGGAGAGGCCAGTGCCAGCTTTCAGGACTGACATTATGACGATTTTTCTTTCCCTGCTCTGAGAAGTTGATCTGGTGGTCCTAAGTTCCTGGCATTGGGCAATTTTCCAAAAGTTTGGGGCAGTTACTCATGAAGAAGAAGCCAACTCCAGACAGCTCGTCGGGAAATGTGGAGAGTCAGTGCCTGGGTGGTTTTCTTACTAATCCAGGATTTATTAAAGCTCAGAAAGCAAGGAGCAGAGAAGGTTTTTATAATGAGACATTTTGCAAATAGAGTCATCAGCATTTTTTGATAGAAAAGAAAGTTTCTCTCTGAAACTTTCTGAAGAGGGTGGCCAGCTTGGGAGGCTGGGAAGAGGAGGGGGCTCCTTTTGTGAGTGCTGTGGCAGGTGGGGGACTCCAGCAGTGGGAGACTCATTCCTTTCTGAGTCCCCTCCCCTTCAGGGTACAAAGTTTTTATTTGCAGTTGGGAGGAATTAGAGTCGATGATCTAATAGAGCTAACTTTTTCCTCTCAATATGGTATGATGTGGCATCGGTAGCTCTGCCAGATACTGATGCTACCAAGGGAACTTCAGTGCAGGTGGACTTCACGTTATTATATTGACTTATTCTTCCAAAGTTACATAGGAACTAAATTGTTTTAAATCTACACAAGTAGTTAAAGAAGCCCTACTTGAAATCTTTTGTAAGTCTAAATATGCATCTGAAAGGTAAGTAAACACTTCCAAAAATGTTTTGCTTGTAGCTCTGAATTTTGATTGGTCTCCTTTGCTGCAGGAACATTCGGGATGTATAAATGTTATGGTTTAGATTAATCATATGCCCATACCCACCTTGATTTTCCAGAATGTTATATCAAACAGATTGGTTTCCCTTCATGTAAAAAAAAATCCAATAATTCTGCAGCTTCTTTGGTACTTTATAATTTTTTACTTAAAACAACAACAACAACAACAAATTGTGTTATTTCCAAACACACTAGAAGACCACAGCATCTAGCTCTTGAGCACAGCATTGGCCAAAGTTAGAATGAGGGACTAGGCCCTGAACGTAAGTTGATACTGATTGTCAATGGTCGACTCAATGTACATACCTTCTTGGGAATGGGTTCTGTGCAAGGCACTGGCTGTGTATGATGAAAGGAAGTCCTGAGCTGTTCAGACAGACCATCTGATGCAGCAGCAACAAGCCCTGAAGAGGAATAGGGTTAACAAATACCAACAGGTTAACGCATACCTCAGAGCAGAGAGAGAAGTCTGGCATGGTGAGGGAAAGCTTCAAGGAGGGAGTGACTTTTGAACTGGATCTTGAGGGGAGGTCAAGGTTTGTATACATAGAGCCAGGCAGGAAGAGCATCTCCTACTCAGACGAACAGAGGAGAGACTGCTCAGAGGTATGAGGATTGAAGGGGGTTTGGTGACAGAAAATGGACCAGTGTGGCAGGATTTCCAGAAAGGAAATCCTGGAAAAGTTTCAGAATAAATTTTGAATTAAGGGTTTGCAAACACTTAGGTGAAAACAGTAATTGCTAAGAGTCAACCATGGGTGCACTAAGAACTAGTCACTTCCTGTTTTTTATAAGGTTACTAGACTGGTAAACTAGAGGATGTTGTCCAATGGATTCTTGTGATTGGCTGGAATTTGGTCTTTTTCTAATGTAAAGTTTTATTGTTCTGTGTAAGAGTAGAACTTAACTGTGTTGAGTTCCATTATGCCACTCCTTGCAGCAAGGCATCTGACATAGGCTCTGTGATATTCTTGGTAGGGCTGTGGTCTGTGTAAGTCAACATTCATCTCCAGAGGTGATGGATCAATGGCAGGATAGAGGATGGTTTCTGTACTATAACAGGGCTTGATGTTTGGCCCATTTCATTTTTCCATCTTCATTCCTGTTTGCCAGTGACATAAGGAAACACACAGGCACACAGGATACATTATCAGAGTTCCAGATAATATGAAACTGGACGAGATAAATAAATGTATTCATTGGTATATCAAAAAAGATCTTTTGGGGCTAGAATGATAGACAAAAAAAAGCAGCTGAAATACGATAGTTATAAATGCAAAATACTGTGTCTAGGGTCAAAAAATCAACTTCTCGAAAAGCAGATGGAGAAATATGTCTTAACCACAGTTGATGTGAAAAGAGATCGAGGCCTTTTAGTTTACCACAATATGACCTAACAGTGTAATGCACTTGGCAAAAGAAGGCTATATTTAGTAAACATATCGTGTCACTATGTTCTTTAATTCAACAAGTCCTTATTTTGTCCCCTAAAATGTGTCAGGTACGAGGTTGGGCGGTGAATACACATTGGGGACCAAGACAGAAAGAGTCCCTCCCACATACAGCCTGTAGTTTAGCAGAGGACAGAAACAAACACCTGAAAAAGTAAATATATAAAATCATTAAACCTTGTGACAGGGGTCTGGAGGGGCACAAATAAAAGTGTGGAAAGGTCAGAAGAGACCTGCATTTCATGAAGTGGTCAGGTTACGCCTCTCTGAGGAAGTAATGTTTGAGCTGAGGCCATACGAAGAGGAAGGACAGTCAGAGAGGCAAAACACTCCAAGAAGGATATTGAGTGCATAGGCCCTGAGTCTGGAAGGAACTTGATGTGTTTTTGGAACTGAAAGACCAATAGGCTGGCCCCCACTATGGCTGCCAATGTCCATTCTCCTGTCCTTCCATAGCGATGGGGCTTCTGACACAGGACTGCCTGGCTGTGGTATATTTTCCAGCTTCCCTTGCAGTTGAACATGACCATGGGACTGAGTTTTCATGAGTGGAATGCTAACAAAAGATCTTCAGTGACAGCTGGAGCCCTTAAGAGGTGGGTGAATGCCCCCTCCCCTTCACACTTCCCTTTTCTTGCTGGATGCATCTGAGACTTGGTAGCAACCCAGCTTATACCAGAACACCACATAGAGTAGCAGATCCCCAGTCAGAAAGGGCCTGGGTCACTGAATGACTGCAGAGGATACAGCACCTTGCCCACCTGGATCACTCATCTCACTTATCATCACTCAACTCTCAAGATGGTTACTTGAGAGAAAAAAGATTCTATATTCTTTAAGCCACTGAAGTATTGTCATGTCTCTTACCTAACCTAAGTATTATAGAAACAAAGGAGATACTAGTGCCACCAACCAGTCCACATTTAGAGCGTTGCATTTAGTCCAAAGGGTCACGTTTTTAAAAGGGACATTGACCATCTGAAGCATGTCTAGGGAAAGGTAACAACAACAACATTTAGGGGTCTGAAAACCCAGTAAATGAAAAATCTGTTAAAGACATTACAGTTGTTTAGTCTGGAAAAGAGATTTCTCCAGGGTGACATGATAGCTGTCTTTAAACATTGAGGAAGAGGAATGAAACTGAATTGGGGTAGCTCAGTAGGACCTATGGCTGGTTGGGATTTGTGATGAAGCAGATTCTCATTCAATATAGGGAAGAAGTATCTAACAATGAGGGGTGATTAGGAAAAGGCCAGATTGCTTTGAGTATCAGAGGCTTCTCCCTATCACTGCACCCAGAGAATGGCCACCCACTTACGAGGAGATGTTGCTGAGGTGATCTGATATCATTGTGGCAATGCTGGTGAATTATAGGATTTAATGTAGAAGAGGTGATACATAATGCAGGTGAAGCCAGGTCACAAGGGGAACTGACTGTCAGTTTGGAGTGTATCCTGGAGGCAAGTAGCATCTTGAAGTTTTCTGAGCAGAGTAGCAACATGATCAAAGCAATCTACTAGGAACATTGCTTTGGCCAATACAGGGTGGAAAAAGTCCTGATTTTTATAGCCCATGTTGGTCATTGGGTGCTTATATTCCCTGAACCAGTAGCAATTTAAAGAAAACCAAGAGTGGGCCGGGCGCGGTGGCTCACACCTGTAATCCCAGCACTTTAGGAGGCCGAGGTGGGTGGATCATGAGGTCAGGAGATCGAGACCATCCTGGCTAACACAGTGAAACCGCATCTCTACTAAATATACAAAAAAAATTAGCCGGGCGTGGTGGCATGTGCCTGTAGTCCCAGCTGCTCAGGAGGCTGAGGCAAGAGAATCACTTGAACCCAGGAGGCAGAGGTTGCAGTGAGCTGAGATCGCACCACTGCACTCCAGCCTGGGCGACAGAGCAAGACTCCGTCTCAAAAAAAAAAAAGAAAAGAAAAGAAAAGAAAAAAAAAGAAAACCAAGAGTAAACAACATTGATTTTCTTTATTCCTGAGATAATCCAAAAATATTTATGGGCCAGCATTTTTTAACAATTTATCTTCCAAGATGAATGACCCTTTCATTCCAAGGAACTCAAAGTACCTGACATCCCAGTCTCATTCAGGCTCGTCTCATATCTGAACCGCTATGTCAGGGGCAAGACTGTCAAACCTTCTGTCTCAGATAAGAAGGATTCACAAAGAGGGGAAGTGAGATGTTCAAGGTCACAGTGAGTCAGTGGCAGTGCAGGCCCTTTGACTGAGGTCTCCCAACCCTCAGGCCTGCACACTGCCTTGTGCCCATGCAAAGGGTACCTCAACTAGGAATGTCCCCCACATACCAGAAAAATCAACCTGAATGAACCTCCTTTCTGAAGGCAGAAATTACCTGAAATATTTAAGGTTCAACCAATCTCATTTTGTAGATGAGGAATCTGAGCTTAGTGAGGTCACATGGGCAAAGGCCTATCTGAGACTTGAACCCAGGCCTGGGATTCCTTGTACTACATCTTACCATCCTATCTACCCATCAAATGGTAGGCCCAGAAACACCCTACACGATTACCTGGAACCAAGTAGGCTATCATCTTCAGCTCCACTGTCTGGAAATACAAAGGCTCATATTGGCTTTGGCCACCAAAGAGAGGAAACATTCTGCAATCCTTAAAAACTCACGGCCGAGGGGGTTGGGGAGAACTGTTTGAGCCTTGTACTTACAAAGCCAAAAGGGAAAACATGTGTTTCACATTTGTCTTGGGATGGGAAAGAAAAACTTTTCCTTTCACTTAATCTTGGTTTAAACAAACAGAGAGACTGCCCTTTCTGTAAACTCACCGAATGTCAAATATTGTTCACTCGCATGGCATCGGCTTACTAAGCCACTACAGAGCCACTTCTCTCACGTAATCCCCTCAATCCGAAGGCACTTCAACTTGAAGAGGGTGAACTGAAACACACATTTCCTCTGATGATTGGACAAGAGACAGCCGACGGAATCAGGTTTCCAAACCTATAACCCCTGGTTTCAGCCGGAGACTTGAGGCAATACGGCTTCAGTCATGACTCAGGATTTTGCGAGTGAAAGCAAGCACGTCAAGTGATGTAAGAAAATTCCCCCATTCCTCCAACCCACTGGCCTCCCTCTCCCTGGGGAATTCAGTCAGAGAGCACTGTGTTGGGGGTAGGGGAGAAACGGAGGTGTCCTGTCACTGGGTGCTGAGCTGCCGGCAAGCCTCCGATCACCATTGCTGCGGCCAGCGTCATCACCGTTGCGGTGGCCAGCGTCAGCGCTTGACAAAGGAAGTACTCAGTTACAATTACCTTCCTGTTGGCCAGCAGCTCAGATAATTGCTTTGCAATGTGTGTGAGAACCTCATAAATTAAACCAAGAAACAGAGGGGCCAGGTCTGGGCTGAAGGGAAGTGTCAAGTGGAGGAGGCAGTGATGCAAGTCTACCTTTGAAGTCACTTTGTTTGTGAAAAGTCTGCTGTGCTCTCTTAAGGAAACTCCACTGGAATGAGGTTTCTGTGCATGTGGGGTTTAGGGCTATTGTTTTTGGCTCTGACTTTCACCTCAAGCCCTAGCTAGGACATGTATAAATCCCATAACAACAGCCTGACATGAAATTGCTCACCCTCTCATTGCATCAGGGGACTTTTACTCAGGCGGATTTTGAATGCCTCATTGTTTAATAGGACAGGAAGTTTACTCTCAATGTAAATGAGGAATCCTTTTTCTCCCCGCCTTACCTCCTTGGAAGATTGTTACAGAGGCCTGCCTTGTTGGCCCTAGTCTAGCTTCTGGTCTAGCTCCTTCCATAAAAGCAGCTGCAGCTCACAGCAGCTGCCCAGTTTCTTTATTAGGGTAAGGCTTTTCTTAGGACCAGAGTTTTTGGGCAGGCTTTTCCCTAGAGGGAGTGCTGGGTGATGGGTTAAGTAAGGGCCACCCAGGGACAGGGTGGGGTTGGATCTGAAAAGGGTTGGATTTTCTCTTTTCAGTTTCTTCATTCTGATCTGGACCTAGGTTTTTTTATCATAGAGAGGGAAGCCCCATCTCCAAATCTTATGATGCTTTTCTTCCTTGGGATATATCACAAGGAAAAAGTGGATGACTAGCCCACATTTGTGGCATAAGGATAGGACTCTGAAGTCCAAATGTATCAGACTAACCAGCATCAGCAAGAAGATGCCTAATTCGGAACTGTGACCCTACCCTCTGTTAGAGCAAATCTCTGAGGATAGAAACTTCTAGAAAAATCCTTATGGGTCCCCCCCACATCTCACACCGCACTCAGTAGGCAAACCCTTTAAAAAAAAGTACAAGTACAACCCTCTCAATCTTCTTCTGATGCATCCATCAGCAAGATTGGCTGAGAGAGCTTCAAAGGGAGAATAGTCTCAGGTACAACTACTTTAGTCAAAGGAAACCAATTGTGGACAACAACGAGGGAAATGACAGAGACACTCAGTAAGATGAGGAAGCCCTAGTTTATTTGGTTTGTATATCCAGAATCTTTTTTCCTACACATCTGAAAAGCAACCAATAATGAGTTAAAAAAAAAAAAGAAAATCAAGTCAAGCACTGTGCATGTAGACCTAGAGATTAGTCTAAGGTTGAATTCCCATCAGCATTGCCTTCCACACACAGCTTCATCAACGATGATGAAGAGTCAAGGATGGGCTGGGCAGGTGGCTCAGTTCTGTAATCCCATCACTTTGGGAGGCCGAGGTGGGTGGATCACTTGAGGTCAGGAGTTCAAGATCAGCCTAGGCAACATGGTGAAACCTGTCTCTACTAAAAATATATTTAAAAAAAAAAAATTTAGCTGGGCATAGTGGTGCACACCGGCAATCCCAGCTACTCCAGAAGCTGAGGCAGGAGAATCGCTTGAACCCGGGAGGCGAAGGTTGCGGTGAGCCGAGACCGAGCCACTGCACTCCAGCCTGGGCGACAGAGCAAGGCTCTTAGAAAAGTAAAAAGAGTCAAGGATGATCCCTGATAGCAAATATGCTAAAGATTTATTTGTTTAAAATTGCAACATTGACCAGAATTTTACACACGTGTATGTGTGTATATGCACGTAAGTGTGGGATTGTGATTTTATTTGCACCAGGTCAGGTATAATGTGATTTTATTTGCACCAGGTCAGGTATAACTAAGCAAGAAGTAGCAGCCTTGCTTATGGCCGGAGCTCTGTTCTCAGAGCTGCTTTCACATTACAGTCACCTGTAGAGATTCATCCACAACACACAGATACCTGAATGCCTGAGTGTCTCCCCCAGAGATTCGGATTTAACTGGGCTGGCCTGGGATCTGAGCACAGATCTTTTTTTTTAAAGCTCCCTAGCTGATTGTAATGTGTGTCCAGGTCACCATCCACTGAACTAGGCCAGCCCCCTAATGCAGTCTCCCCCCTCCACTGCTCTGTATAATTGAGCCACATTTGCCAGCTCCTTGCACAATATCCTCTTACTTGGGCACTGGTGATTCTCTCATCTCCCTGGTCCTCATCCTAGCTTCACCCCACACTTCAGCATCTGGGATCTGGCCTCCCTGTGACTGTACCACAGCAAAAAAGTTCTTCCTAAAATGCCCTCATGTATAATTCACATTTTAAGTTACTTCCTACTCAATAAAAATGATTGTATTTATAAACATTCTGGTCATTGTCATGTAATGAGGTGAGAAAAAACCAAGCTGCATTCAGTGGCACGTGACTGCTTGGCTGGACCCTTCCTCAGTAAGTCTGTATACCAGCTTCGTACAAGGCCGGTGTAAATCCATCCTGTTGAAGGCAAAAATAACTGTGTATTGGGAACCCTCAGGAACATTTGAGGACTGGCACAGAGCTTGGCACATCACAGGTGCTCAGCAAACTTCTGATATAACAGAGAATATTGAGTCTGCAAATTCAGGGGGCTTCCCCAACCTAATTTGGTTCTGGAAATTCAAATGACTGGCCTGAGAAAAAGTTGTCCTGGTGATTACAAAACCGCCTCTCAGAGAACGCAGCAAGTGGCAGAACTAGCCAAAGAAATGCTGGTGTGATCAGTAGATATGCACAAGCATACTATCCTTCCTGCTTCTCCCCCTTTCTAACTCCTCCCTGAGAACAACCTTTCACGTCATTGCAGAAATAAGGTGGAGGGGTTTCCTTTCCACCCCAAAAGCAATTTGGTTGATGGCGTTTTAAGCCAGGATCTCTCTGGGTAGAAATGATGTTCTGTGCTACTAATGATAAATGGTGAACAAAGAGATTCTCTTTAGTTTTTCAGTCTGTGTAAGCACCTAAGTGCCCCAGATTTTCAACATTTTCTGTTTTGTCTTCTCTGGGTCCTATCTTAGCCATCTCGCCTCACTCTGAGCTTGCTTCTGGAAGGAGGAAACAGACGCCAACTAGTATCTGCCTGTTTATGGTGTTTTTCTGTTTTATACTCTTGAGTTAATATGTTCTGATAACTGGTTGGATGGACCTCTCCCAACCCCATCTCACCCTTCCTATTCAGGATTTTGTTATTTTCTCTCATTCATGAAATATGAATTTCTTCTTCTTTTTTCTTTCTTTTTTTTTTTTTTATTAGTCTAAGGTTGAATTCCCATCACCATTGCTTTCCACACAGCCGCATCAGTGATGATGAAGAGTCAAGGATGGCCTGGGCACGTGGATCATGCCTGTAATCTCAGCACTTTGGGAGGCTGAGGTGGGCTGGATCACTTGAGGCCAGGAGTTCGAGACCAACATGGCAAAACCCATCTCTACTAAAAATGCAAAAAAATTTTAGTCCAGTAGCATGACCTTGGCTCATGGCAACCTCTGCCTCTGGGTTCAAGTGATTCTCCTGCCTCAGCCTCCTGAGTAGCTGGAATTACAGGCGACTGCTACCATACCTAGCTAATTTTTATATTTTTAGTAGAGATGAGGTTTCACCATGTCAGCCAGGCTGGTCTCAAACTCCTGACTTCAAGTGATCCACCTGCCTAGGCCTCCCAAAGTGCTGGGATTACAGGTGTCAGCCACCATGCCAGTCATGAATTTTCTTTAAAAAAAAGTCAGTGAATCTCACTGGGATTTTTATTGGAATCGTAATGAATCAACAAACTAATTTGTGACTAAACAAATTTTCTAAATTGAATTTTCCCATGTAACAACACCTATCTTATTCAAATCTCTTTTAAAATTTCTAAGTAAAATTGTTAGTGTTCTTTATCAAGATCCCACACAGGTTTATTGCTATGTGATTTATGGCTTTGGGTGCTACTGTGAATAGGATATTGGAATTATGGTTCTCAATAGCTTACTGGTAAAGATGAATGCCTTGATTTTGGGGTGTTTATCTTGTGTCCAGCCATTTTTATAAATCATTTTATTAATTTCAGTAGTTTCTATCTGGTTTGTTTAAATTTTTTAAGGGTACAACCACAAGATTGCAAAGAATAATATTTTGTATTGATCAAGGGGGGTAGTGGTCCAACATATTAGTGCCCTAGGACTGCTGTCATAAAGTACCACAAACTGAGTGGCTTAAAAACAACAGAAATGTATTCTTTTTTTTTTTTTTGAGACGGAGTCTGGCTCTGTCGGCCAGGCTGGAGTGCAGTGGCATGATCTTGGCTCACTGCAACCTCCGCCTCCTGGGTTCAAGTGATTCTCCTGCCTCAGCCTCTCGAGTAGCTGGGACTACAGGTACCCGCTACCATGCCCGGGTAATTTTTGTATTTTTAGTAGAGACGAGGTTTCACCACATTGACCACGCTGATCTCGAACTCCTGACCTCAGGTGATCCGCCCACCTCGGCCTCCCAAAGTGCTGGGATTATAGGCGTGAGCCACCGCGCCTGGCCAGAAATGTATTATTTACAGTTATGAAGGCTGGAAATCTGAAATCAAGATGTCAGCTGAGCTGGCTCCTTCTAGAGGCTCTGAGGGAGAATCTGTTCCATGCCTCTCCTAGCTTCCAGTGGTCGCTGACAATCCTTGGTGATTCTTGGTACACAGGCCCATCACTCCAGTCTCTACCTCTGTCTTCACAAAGGTTTCTTCCTCATGTGTCTGTGTATCTCCAAATCCCTCTCTCCTCATATAGATATCAGTCATCGCACTTAGGGCCTACTCTCCTCCAGTATAACCTCATCTTGACTTGATTACATCTCCAAAGACCAGATTTCCAAATAAGGTCATATTCACAGGTACAAGGAGTTAAGACAGATCTTCTTGGGGGACACAATCCTGCAACATCTAGTGTGCTTGTCTCTAACGAGGCTACATCTAGAAGTTATGGTCCAGCTCATGAACCATATTTCAACATATACATTGAAAAAAAGCATTTGTCCTGATAAAGGTGGGCACACAGTGAAGAATCTTGCATCTGCGTGATATGAGAAATGCTATGGGAACTATGTTCAGCTTGGATCTAGGCCTTTGGAAGAGTATAATGTCCATCTTCACATGCATATGGGGCTTTCATGGTACACATAATCTGTATTGGAGGGAAGTAGATTTTGGCTTAATATAATTTTGGCTCAAGATCCAAAGGATCTTTGGATTAAGGCCATTTACTAAGGGCAGTGAACTTAAAGCAGTAGTAACTTATCTCATCCTTCGCTCATCTGACAAATATGTATAAGGCCTGTTACGCTCCAGGCAGCAGGCACTAGGCCAGATGTTAGGGCAATAACAGGCTTATGAGAGATACAGGCCTTGCCCTCAGGAAGCTTGCAGTCTAGCAGGCCCTGACAGGGTCCAGGCAGGCTGGGTTGGCGTGTTGGTCAAATTGTTTCTGAGATAAAGCATCATGGTCTTTATGGCCCTTGAGAGGCAATATGTAAATGAAAGTGGGGGTTTGGGGTGAGGAGTGGAAGTTGAGTGGAATGGATTTTTTTTTTTTTAATTTATCAGCTTACATCAGAGGAATGGATTAAAAAAAAAAAAAAAAAAAAAAAGATTGAAATGAACACAAGGGCTTCCCTGGCAGGCCACATGCAAAAAAAGTCAGCTCCTTCACACCATCACGCATGTCCGACCCTCAGTGGAGAACTTTTATCTGCACAAGTCTCAGATCCTACTCTCCTGCTTCCCATTACAGCCTTCTCAGCCCTACCCCACCCAGCCTGAGGAACGAAGCTCAACAAACAAAACAGTAACTGCTCGGGCCAGAGCCACCTCATTGGGAAAACAAATCCCTCTCCCAAATCTCAGCAGACAAAATAGCCCGGGCCCTAGGTGTTTCCCCTTCTGCCCGGGACATGCATCCAGGAAAGCAAAGCGAGAAGCTCTAAATCAAGTGTTTTCAGCCGAACCAGACTCAGGAGTGGAAGGGAGAGGCCTCCACTCTCAGCTGCTGCTCCTACTTAACGAGCCAAAACAAAGCCGGTGCCAAGGAAGTTAATCTGCCCTGAGATAGGGGAGAGCCACTCCCTGAGGTGGAGAAGGAGCATGGGCCCAGGGCACGGTCTGGCCTAGGAGGCTGGGCCTGCAGAGGTGCACATGGCCAAGATCAACCTTCCAGGTGAGAGGAGGTTCAGTCCTTCAGAAAAAGGAACCCCCTGTATGCTTGTTTGCTGCCTTTTGACCATGTGAGGAGAAAAATACATTATTTAAAAGATCTGCCAGCCTCACGCCTGTAATCCCAGCACTTTGGGAGGCAGAGGCGGGTGGATCACTTGATGTCAGGAGTTTGAGACCAGCCTGGCCAACATGGCGAAATCCTGTATCTACAAAATATACAAAAATTAGCTGGGAGTGGCGGCGCATGCCTGTAGTCCCAGCTACTCAGGAGGGTGAAGCATGAGAATCGCTTGAACCCAGGAGGCAGACAGGTTGCAGTGAGCCAAGATTGCACCACTGCACTCCAGCCGGGACAACAGAGCAAGACTCTGTCTCAAAAAAAAAAAAAAAAGATCTGTCATTGGTGCTTAGAAATGCCTGGTCCTCAACACCAAGGAGGTCTCGAAAAACATCTGGAAGAGATCACGGGGTTCCTGCCGCCACCATCCATCCTTCCCCTGCTTCTCTGCACATGTGCACATAGCCTCACCGAAGCACATATGGGCACAGTAGTGGACATACACCAGCATGCATACATTCACCCTTCCACACATGCATCTTCACACATGTATACGTGCATGTGTATACACACCCACATACATAAACACACTCCTATATGTGAGTGTGCACACAATCCACCTTCTCACACATTCTCAAAAGCACCCGTGTGCACACACATTCTCACACAAAACACACATGTTCTTCCTCACACATGACTATAAGTGCACGTGCATGCATCCTTATACACACATTCACAAACATAAACATGCACTCTGTATACACACGAAACTGCACCTTACATCTTCACACATGTCCATGCATTTAGGTTAATGTACACGTTTACCCTCACACACAAGCACACACATACATGCATTTTCTTTTCTTTTTTTTTTTTTTTGAGACGGGGTCTTGCTCTGTCGCCCAGACTGGAGTGCAGTGGCACCATCTTGGCTCACTGCAAGCTCCACCTCCTTAGTTCATGCCATTCTCCTGCCTCAGCCTCCCAAGTAGCTGGGACCACAGGCGCCCACCACCATGCCTGGCTAATTTTTTGTATTTTTAGTAGAGACGGGGTTTCACCGTGTTAGCCAGGATGGTCTCGATCTCCTGACCTCGTGCTCCGCCCACCTCTGTCTCCCAAAGTGCTGGGATTACAGGCATGAGCCACTGCACCCGGCCACATATGTACATTTTCACACATGCATATGTGTACACGCATTGTCATAGTGCCCTCACACACATGCACACATACAAGTGCATCCTCACACACATCCTCACACCTACATACCCCCATGCCCTATTCTTGGCATTCATCCTCTCATGCACAAACCCCTTTTTTTTTTTGAGACAGAGTCTTGCTCTGCCACCCAGGCTGGAGTGCAGTGGCCAGATCTCAGCTCACTACAAGCTCCGCCTCCCAGGTTCACGCCATTCTCCTGCCTCAGCCTCCCGAGTAGCTGGGACTACAGGCGCCCGCCTCGTCGCCTGGCTAATTTTTTGTATTTTTAAGTAGAGACAGGGTTTCACCGTATTAGCCAGGATGGTCTCAATCTCCTGACCTCGTGATCCGCCCGTCTCGGCCTCCCGAAGTGCTGGGATTACAGGCTTGAGCCACCGCGCCCGGCCCCAAACCCCTTTTTAACTGATGCTTCTCCCAGAGTTGATTTGACTGTCTCCTCCATGACAAGGCAAGGCCAGTGACTGGGCCTGGTTTCCATTTGGAGCTCGCAGCCTGGCATCCAGCTTGGCAGACAGATGGTAGCAAAGGCCCATAGCCCTAGGTCACCCACAGGCCCCAGAGGAGTGTTCCTGCCATCCATCCATCACCCAAGAGCCAGCACCCCGGAGTTGGATCAATGTGGTCCTCACAGTAGCTTGGTGACCATGAATAAGTTACACAGCCTGAGTCTTAGTTTTTCATCCAAAAAAGGTGGCTAACATTTACTTCATGGAGTTGAGAAGGCTGAGATGACAGAGGTGAAGTGGCCACACATAGTAGGTGATCAGGAAAGAGCTCTTTCAGGTTGCTGCCCTGGGCCACCAGAACTCCCAGGCCACCATTCTCCAGGGCCCCAGGCACACTAGGGGTGGGAACTAATGAAATCCAAATGTGAAACTCTAGGCCTTTCATGTGGTTGCTGGTCAGAAGCACATTTGATAAGGTGTGCCGGCTGTCCTGGCCCTCCCTACGTGAAGTCTGTCTAGCCAAGGCATTTCCAGGGATCTAATGAGAAGGGAACTGTGGTTGGGTGATTTCAAAGGTGATGGGAAAGACAATGTTTTTCATTTATAAAGCTGCCAGGGCCAGTTGGGGAAAAGCAGAGGAAAGGGAAACTACAGGAAAGTAGATCCAAAGAAACAGAACCTGAAAGAACTCCCCAGGCTGCTGCCTGGAACATGTGGAACTAAGCTCATGGGCATGGAGGGAGAGCAGCAGCCAAGCCATCTCTTGGCACAAGCTCTGAGAGCTGCCTGAGGGAGCTGGAGCAGACGCCGTGGGACTTTTCCCCTGAGTTATTGCAGCTTCCTCCTGGAGCTGGCCCGGGATGGCGGCTGAAACATGGAAACGTGGTCTGAATCCTCTTCCCAGCAACCGCTGCTGGGCCTCAGTTTCTCTCTGTGAGGCGGGCAGTTGAGTGAAATGAAATTATAATATTTAATTATAATATTGCGAGTGTCAGACACTGTGCCGAGTTCCGCACGTGGATCCTCTTAATCCTTAAAACAACTCCAGAGGTGGCAATGATTGCACCCACTTTACAAATAGGATAACTGCTCAGAGAGGGTGTGTGTGTTACCTAAGGTCACGGAGCCAGCAAGGGCACCGGCCCCTTTGGTGCCCAGGTGAGAATTTGAACCCAGAGCCCCTGACTTCCTAACCACAGCGCTCTCCTGCTGAGCAGAGACAAATACTCATCTTCCCAGCTCTCCCTGCAGAGGCAGGGAGCCAGAATACCCTGGGACCGGAAACTGCTGCCTGGATGACCTGTCAGCTGCCTGGTTTCGCAGACGGGGAAAGTGAGAACCAGAGAAGGCCAGTGACTGGCCCAAGGTCACATTGTATCCCATATCCTCCTCTCATTCCCGGACGTCCAGCTCTCCAACAGCCCCAGCACAGAGCTGGGGAAAAATCTTCAGAGACATCCCCTTGGGAAGACAGCTGGAAGGCAGGGCTGAGCCGGGGGCATTTGTAACTCAGCGATGAGGTGATGAGGTGCTGACGAAAGTACTGTATTTCCCCCTTTTGAGAAATGCTTTGGCATCAGACGAGTCTTGGGGGAGGGAGGAGAGGAATTTGGCAGGGATCTGGTTATAAGCCATCTGGAGGGCGGCGTGAGGACCGGAAAAGCCGCTGCCCGTTCTGTTTGGTCTCATCCCCTGAATGAGGTCACTGAATGTGCACGGGAGGCTCAGCACTGCCCCACTCCAGCCTGATGGAGAAATCCTACCCGAAATCCCAAAGTAGGGCAGAGACATTCCCGCCAGATACTTTTGCCGCCTTTGTCCTATGGGATGGAGCAAGGGATGATGACACACTCTCCTGCCCACCCGGAAGTGAGTCTCAGGTCATTGCATCAGAAGGGTGACATCCTAACACAAGTCATTACTAAGCAACTGCCACGTGCTTAGTATTCACATTTTCTTGCTTCATTCTCACCACTACACTACACAGAAGCCATTATTCCCACCCCCCATCCCCATTTACAGACGAGGACACTGAGACCCAGAGAGTTTTTTTGTTTTGTTTTGTTTGTTTTGTTTTTTGAGGTGGAGTCTTGCTCTGTCACCCAGGCTGGAGTGCAGTGGCACGATCTTGGCTCACTGCAACCTCCGCCTCCCGGGTTCAAGAGATTCCCTTGCCTCAGCCTCCTGAGTAGCTGGGACTATAGGCACCTGCCACCACACCCAGCTAATTTTTGTATTTTTAGTAGAGATGGGGTTTCGCCATGTTGGCCAGGCTGGTCTAGAACTCCTGACCTCGTGATCCACCTGCCTCATCCTCCCAAAGTGCTGGGATTACAGGTGTGAGCCACCGCGCCTGGCCTGTTTTATTTTTTGTTTGTTTGTTTTGTTTTGTTTTCAGAGATAGGGTCTGGCTCTATTGCCCAGGTTAGAGTGCAGTGGTACGACCATAGCTCACTGTAGTCTCAAACTCCTGGGCTCAAGCAATCCTCTCGCCTCAGCCTACCAAGAGCTGGAACTACAAATGTGTGCCACCATGCCCAGTTAATATTTTTCCTTTTTGGATAAATGAAGTCTCACTATGTTGCCCAGGTTGGTCTCAAACTCCTGGGCTCAAGTGATCCTCCTGCAGTGCTGGGATTACAAGTGTGAGCCACTGTGCCCGGCCAACCCCAGAGAGTCCTGATGAGGTTACAAAGGCTCTGACCATAGAGCCAGAACTCAAATCCAGGTATGTGAGATCCGAGCCCAGGCTTCCACCAGGGCCACTGTGCTGCAACTGCCACCACTTCCTGGCACCTCAAGTGACACCCAAGCATCATTCAAGAGGAAATGGCCTGTATCCTGGCAATCCCCCATGCCCCACTTTCTTCTCTGAATTAGGGACTTCGGCAGAGACAGAGCCCCAGCAGCCTCCACCCGTCCCCTCGTGTCAGCCTTGCTCACCCACGGATGAGTCAGTCGGAATGTTTGGACATCCCAGCTCAGCGGCTGTGGTACCAGGAGCTGTCAGGAGGCGGGAATGCTGAGAATGTGGCTCACTGTGCTCCCGCCCGCCCAGGCTGAATCCGCAGAGAGGTTTGGAAGGTGAATGACACAATGTTTGTCAAGGGTTTGGGACGACAGGTGCATGTGAAGATGAGGACAAAGACTGATTCTTTTCTTGGGGCTGCCAGCACAGTTTCGCATCCCTCCCACACATGTCCGCATTCCAGGCCCAGACGCTCCATGCCCTGGGCTCCTATGAAGGGCAAGAAACCACTGATTAGGAAGCAAGAAGAAGAAAAAAAAATGTCTCAGGCTCTTAAAAGACTGTTAGACCTCTTTGCCCAAATGCCATCCTAAAACACAACTTTTCTTTTTTTTTCTTTTAGAGACAGGGTCTTGCTCTGTCACCCAGGTTGGAGTGCAGTGGCGTGATCACAGCTCACTGCAGCCTCCAACTCCCAGACTCAAGTGATCCTCCCGTCTCAGCCTCCCAAAGCACTGCGATTATAGGCATGAGCCACTGCCCCGGGCCCTGAAACACGGCTTTGATTCTGTCTCTCTCCTGCTCAGATGTCTTTGTGCAGGCCACACAAACGTTTCCGGTGTCTTCTCTGTGCGGAGCTCTGTCTGGGCACTGAGTAGAGAGTAGTGAAGAGGACGGTGATAGTCGTTCCCCAGGGAGCTTCCCTTCTGGAAAGGGGTTCAGATAATTAAAAAGTGAGTGTGCTCACGCCTGTCATCCCAGCACTTTGGGAGGCCAAGGCGGGTGAATCACAAGGTCAGGAGTTTGAGACCAGCCTGGCCAATGTGGTGAAACCCCGTCTTTACTAAAAGTGCAAAAATTAGCCAGGCATGGTGGTAGGCGCCTGTAGTCTCAGCTACTCAGGAGGCTGAGACAGGAGAATCACTTGAACCCGAGAGGCGGAGGTTGCAGTGAGCCGAGATTGCGCCATTGCACTCCAGCCTGGATGACAGAGTGACACTCTATCTCAACAACAACAACAAAAAAAGTGAGTGTGTGATTACAGATAAGCAGTGTGGGGGAGGAAACAAACCCGGTCTATGATGGAAATTAGGGGAATGGAGTTCCTTTAAAATGAAATCAAACTCTGAGAGCTGCGTGCTGCCTAAATGTGTCACCTTACTGCGCACTGAACACACCATATTTTTCTGCCTCACTGCCTCAGTTCCTGTAATTTCCCCATCCGGGTTCCTTTTTCCTCCCACCTTTCCAGGACCTGTGCTGCCCACCCCACCATCCAGAAACTTCCTTGCCCACTTAGGGCTCTGCCCTGTGGATATAAAGTCACCTTCTCATCTCTCTCCCTTCCTGTGGGAAGCATAGTTATCTTATGCACCAAGGCTGCATGAGAATTCCCTCTGACACAAGTGCCCCAGAATCTTTTATTTTGGTGCCAGGCACTGGGGAGATCCAAAATAAATAGTTCTTTAGCAAATGGGTATCCCCAGACTCTGGCTGACCGTGGAAGATCTGGAGAATGTGGGGTTCTGAGCAAAGAAAGCGTGTTTAGGAAATGCTCAGTGTAGGAGCTAGCCTGGACCGTGTGGATTCAGGAGGTCCACATCACATGCACGCCGTTCAGGAAGGAGGAAGGGCTGAGGGTAGGAACTGTTTGATCAGCCCCTCTTCCGGAAGCTCAGGCCCACAGATGTTGCCTTGATTACCTATCAAAATGAGCAAATGCCAGAATTCACCCAAGGCCTTGCTGACGCAGGGCACTGGAGAGAGAGAAACCACTGGGCTGATTATCTTGGCTTTATCCACCACATCTGTTTCAGCTCAGCATCTCTGCTTGTCATCTTTAAAGAGATGGCTGCAGCGTTACAGAATCTTAGAGCTGGAAATGGCCTCGGAAGTCCTCACATCTCTCCACCTCCTTTTGCAGATAAGGGTCATGTCGCTCAGAGACTGTGACTCACCCCCGGCCACGTGGCCGGTAGGAGGCCCAGCTGGGCCCGGAAAGGGGACCGTGGCTCTCAGCTCCCGGGCCGGAGCCTTTCCCGGTTTTCCAAGCTTCCTCTTGGATCACACCAAGTCATTTCCCCATTCGCCTCCGTTAGGCCTCACGAGTGAGGGAAGCTAGCCATGGCCCTTTCTCTCCCACTTCCCTCACTGCCCACCGCCCCACAAAAAGAGAGAAGTTCTCTTCCAGAACCAAACAGCAATGGTTTTTTCCTCATCCGATGTCCTGTACCCTCCAAGCTAGGCCTGTCTCCAGAAGCACAGGCGCCGACACTCACACAGTGACTGAAAGAATGTCATCCACCCTCCCATCAACTCTGGGAACCAAGAGGCCATTTCTCAGCCACTGCACATGCCGAGGAGTCAGAGGGACTCGATTCTGCCCTGATGTCACACTTTCCTTGGCCGAGGCCTCATCAAGGCATCTCAACCCCATTTTTCTGAGCCCGCCTGTTGACTGTAACCTTCCGTGCAGGCTGAGTTAGCAGGCTCTCTGGAAGGTGCTTCATGTCCATTCTGGAAGGGAGAGATTATTATCCCCACCCCCTCCCACTTTTTAGAAACAGGTATAGAAATTGAGGCTCAGAGAGCTTAAGTTACCTGGCCATGGTCACCCAGCTAGTCAGTGGTAGAGTCAGAATTCAAACCCCCACAAGGCTTCCCGTGTACCTCGAAGAAGGTAGAGGCAGCTCAAGACGTCCCTGCATGCACGCTCAGTAACAGCGCCCCAGTGGCCTGCCGGAGTGCCTGAATTCCCCTCATTGGAGTCATCTCTCAGTGACCCCAGCCTCAGGTGGCTAGCCATTCCTTCCTAATGGAAAAGACTGAGGATGGCCGGGCACGGTGGCTGATGTCTATAATCCCAGCACTTTGGGAGGCCACCTGAGGTCAGGAGTTCGAGACCAGTTTGGCTAATATGGTGAAACCCCGTCTTTACTAAAAATAAAAAAATTAGCTGGGTGTGGCGTTGGGCGCCTGTAGTCCCAGCTATTCAGGAGGCTGAGGCGGGAGAATAGCTTGAACCCAGGAGGTGGAGGCTGCAGTGAGCCGAAATCACGCCACTGAACTCCAGCCTGGGTGACAGAACAAGACTCCGTCTCAAAAACAAAAAAAGACTGAGGATAACTGGGAGGGGAGGATATACAAGAAGACCCTTGGCAAAGATTTGATGATCACTGGAATGGTCTAAGGCTTGACAGCAAGGCCCAGAGAGTTTGGGAGGGCTCAGGGTTGACAGACGGAGAGGAGGAGGCAGAGGAGAGAGGTCTCCAAGGCAAAGCCTGGAGGTGGGTGGGGGCAGGACATGAGGACTGCAGCAGGAAGGTAAAATGGTTGCGGAGGACAGCAGGTTCCTCTGCTTTGAGGAATCAAAGCCCTCAGGGGCTGGCTCTGGGCAGGGATTGGTTTTGGGGCGGAAGGTGGAAGGGCCGGCGTGACTGGGAGGCATTAGTCAGCAGCGGAGCTTTATGAAAGGAGGGATTGTCCGGAGCCTCCTTACTCACCGGGCCAACGGGGTTGTCCCTGGAGCCCGGAGAGCTGGGCTGTTATCAGAAGGGGACCGGGAATTCTGTGCCGCTCACTGCCTAGGTTGAATGGCTGGGGCCACAGGGGCCGAGTGTGGGGGCCCCGTCCAGCCTCAGTGGCTGTGACTCACAGCCCTCAGCTGAGTTTCTTCATTGTCCACTGTCCCTGGGACAGTGGGACCGAAGCCCTGGCAGGGGGCCTGACTCCCCACTCTTGTGATAGAGGAGACCCATGGCTGATTCACAGGAGCCTGCCCCGGCATCACCCCAGCTGACCCACTGATGCACCCTGTCTGAAATGCACAGAGTTGCAGGCATGCCCGGAAGACCCCGAGCATTTATCCATCTCTTCCTCCCTCAGTCATTCGCACAGTCATTCTTTTTATGGTTGCGTTTTTCCAATCTTTATGTTTTTTTCCCCAATGGCAAAAGTAATCTATTGAATGTTAGATTCAAAAGGAATGAAATTCTGCTACATGCTCCAATGTGAGTGAACTTGAGGATATTATGTTAAGTGAAATAAGCCAGACACAAAAGGACAAATACTGTGTGATTGCACTTATATGAGTCAAATTTGTAAGACAGAAAGTAGATTAAAGGCTGCCAGGAGCTGGGGAAGGGGAAAGGGAGAGTTAGTGTTTAGTGGGGACAGAGTTCCACTTGGGGAAGGTGGTGGTAGTGGTTGCAACGGTGGGAATGTACTTAATGCCACCGAACCATACACTTAAAAATGGTTCAAATGGAACATTTAATGTCATGCATATTTTACCGTAATAAAGAAAAACAAACAAAAAGTGATCTGTTGTTCAAACAATATATAAAAGATAAAATGTAAAAGTAGATGACTAGGTTCATAATTACCCTCATTTCTCGCCCTCTGTTACCAGTTTGGAATATCTGTTTTCAAACCTTTTAATGTCCCCACGCAATAGTGTATGTGTGGGCAAATATAGGCCCTGAGGGATGAAGGGAATGTGATCTCCAGGTGCCAGACACATGCTCCTCATCCCTGTCTCTTTGAAGGACAATGTCATGCCTGCATTCCCAGGTGCCCAGTGGCAAGGTCATACATGAACAATCACCGCCATCCAGCGATGTCTTAGAGGTGTTTGGCTCAGTGCTAAGGCCTTTCACATGCATGAGCGCAACCCTTACCCCAGCGTTGTAAGGAAGGTATATTTTGATGCTCAGTTCAAAGTCCATTTCAAGGCCAGGTGCAGTGGCTCACCCCTGTAATCTCAGCACTTTGAGAGGCTGAGGCAGAAGGATCGCTTGAGCCCAGGAGTTCAAGACCAGCCTGGGCAACATAGTGAGACTCTGTCTCTAAAAAATTAAAAATTAGCAGGGCATGGTGGTGGTGTGCTTCTGTAGTCCCAGCTACTCAGGAGGCTGAGGTAGGAGGATCACCTGAGCCCAGGAGTTTGAGGCTGTTGTGAGCCATGATTGCACCACTGCACTCCAGCCCGGGCAACAGAGTGAGACCCTGTCTAAAAAACAAAAAGCAGTCCAGGCTGAGCGCAGTGACTCACACCTCGTAATCCCAGCATTTTGGGAGGCCAAGGTGGGCGGACCACCTGAAGTCAGGAATTTGAGACCAGCCTGGCAAACATGGTGAAACCCCATCTCTACTAAAAATACGAAAATTAGCCAGGTGTGGTGGCACACACCTGTAATCCCAGCTACTTGGGAGGCTGAAGCAGGAGAATTGCTTGAACCTGGGAGGTGGAGGTTGCAGTGAGCCAAGATCGCACCACTGCACTCCAGCCTGGGCAACAGAGCGAGACACATCTAAAAAAAGAACAACAACAACAAAAAAACTGTAGTCCATTTCATAAATGAAGACTCCAAGAGGGCAAAGCAGGGATGACCCGTGAGATTGTCAGGATTTGCAGAGATGCTTCTGCCATCATGCGCCCCGATCCGCAGCAGAGGGAGGCACTTGCGCACTTTGTAGCAATCCCTTAATTTCTGGCTTCCCTGTTGACTGTACATTGCTAGGGAGAAGGCTTATGCTGTCTTGTCCCCCACTTGGTCCTCCGCAAGCCTTGAAACACAGTAGGTGTTCAACAAATATTTGTGGAGAGAATGCTTCTCACTCATTTCTCTATTTGATCTTCTCCCACACTCCTGTGAGGTAGCAAATTAGGAAATATGATTGCTGCTGCTGTTAGTCATCTGGATAGCAGGCGAGATGGGGTGACTTCCTCTGGGTCACACGGCCAGGGCCTGCTGAGCTGGTCTCAGGCTCCTGGCTCCCCTCCCAGGCCTTTCCAACCCTGTCATGAGGACCTTGGCTCCTGTGCTTGAAAAACAAAGATATTAATTGGGAGGAGGAAGCCTTTGAGTCATTACCAGCAACAATAATAATAATTACAATCCTCCTCCTTACAGCCTTTAACTCATATAATCCCCACTTCCATAGCACCAGTGAGGGAGGTGCTATTATTATCTCTAATAGATTGCTCTGCAGCTAGACAGAGAGATTGAGCAACTTCCTCAACATCACACAGCTACAAGCAACAGAGCCGAGATTCAGATCCCATCTGGTTCCAGAGCCCATAAACCACAAGTTACAAATATTGTAATCCTAAGTGGCATCCTCCACCGGGCCCAGACAGACTCACAGTGCGTGTGGGCTGAGTTTGGTGAGGGAGGGGCTGAATGGAACATCCAAG
Organism: Piliocolobus tephrosceles; assembly: GCF_002776525.5. Taxonomy (NCBI): domain Eukaryota; kingdom Metazoa; phylum Chordata; class Mammalia; order Primates; family Cercopithecidae; genus Piliocolobus; species Piliocolobus tephrosceles. The sequence goes on from NC_045452.1 coordinate 11,680,781, forward strand.
TATTCTCTCTTGCATTCATTCATCCACTCCCACTTAGTGAGCATTCGCTGAAACCCACCTGGGCGCCCTGCCAAGCGTCTGGCCCTAGGACAGAGTAAGAGCAGGATGGTGCTCTTTCTGCCCCCAGGGAGGTTTTGACCAGGTAGGAGAGGCAGACATCATTGTGCAATTAATTGTTTCATTAAAGCAAAGATGAGTGCCACTGGGGAGAAGGCATAAGGCTCTGTCTGCCTAAACCCAGGGTGAATAAGGCTGCCCCCAGAGCTGCCGTCTCAGTGGCAGCTTGCGGATGGCAGGAATCAGGGAGCTGAGGGTGGAGAGCGTTCCAAGTGCCTGGAATTCCACAGTCTGGGCAGAGGCTTGGATATGACTAGGATGGAAAGATGGCTGGTGTCGCCGGCACTGGTGAGAGAGGAGGAGAAGAGTGGGGATGGGGGTTCCAGGGGAGGTGGGCCAGCACTGTCCTGCCCCGTGTCTGAACCCTCTCAGACAGAACTAAGGCTTCTACAAACATCTTCACTTTCACTATTATCCTTAAAGAGTAAACGGGAAGGCCAAGTTAGAAATTCCCATTTCTGGGCTGGGCGTGGTGGCTCACGCCTGTAATCCCAGAACTTTGGGAGGCCAAGGTGGGCAGATCACGAGGTCAGGAGATTGATACCATCCTGACTAACACAGTGAAACCCCATCTGTACTAAAAGTACCAAAAAAAAAAAAAAAAAATAGACAGGCATGGTGACGTGCGCCTGTAGTCCCAGCTACTCGGGAGGCTGAGGCAGGAGAATGGCGTGAACCCGGGAGGCGGAGTTTACAGTGAGCCGAGATCGCTCCACTGCACTCCAGCCAGGGTGACAGAGTGAGACTCTGTCTCAAAAACAACAAAAAATTCCCATTTCTGGCCAGGTGCGGAGGCACATGCCTGTAATCCAGCACTTTAGGAGGCTGAGGTGGGAGGATTGCTTGAGTCCAGAAGTTCAAGACCAGCCTGGGCAACATAGCAAAACCTCGTATCTACAGAAAAAAAAAAAAAGAATTTATCCAGGTTTGGTAGCATACACCTATAGTCCCAGCTACTTGGAATGCTGAGGTGGGAGGATTACTTGAGCCTGGGAGGTAGAGGCTGAAGTAAGGCATAATTGTGCCACTGTCTTCTAGCCTGGGCAACAGAGTGAGACCCCCATCTCAAAAAAAAAAATAAGTTATCGTTTCTCCCCAGGTTGCTGGGCTTAGATGGGGCCTCCAGTAAGCATTTAATCCACATGCTGCGTCTGTGCTGACGTTTGCATGTGACAACATGCTACCTGTAGTGTTTGACCCTCACAACCACCTGGAAGGAGGGAAGGAAAGCAGATGTCAGGGCCCTCTACAGAGGAGGAAACTGAGGCAGGAAAAGGCAGCATCTGAGCTCCCGGCCCTCCTTTCCTGGTGGCCTTTTCTCCACTGTAAGATGCATTCAATAGCACCTTAGTCTCTGGGTTGCAAGGGGACATGGAGAGGGTTACATGATATAATCCAGGTAAAGAGTTGAGCAGATAAAGGCTCAACATCAGCGTTCAGTAAACGGCGGCTGCCATCATTGTCATGATAACTAGAGTTGTGACTCTTAGGATTCCCATACTCAGCTTCTCCCTGACCACCTGCCCTGCCATGAGCTGGGCACTGTGCCAGGAGCTAGGAAGCAGGGAGGTGTCGGAGGCATGCCCTGCTCTTAAGGAGCATACATTCTAGTGGGGAGGTGGATAATTAGCAACCCAAGGCAGCCAGCAAAGCACCAAAGAAGAACCAGGGTTCAGGGAGTCTTTGGGGCAGGCATGGCAGGGGATGGAAAGCAGCTTGAACCTCTGAGATGGGAATGTGAACGAGGACTCTGCAGAAACCTCAGACGGTTTGTGGTAGGTGTTCTCTGGGGCTGGAGCAGACGGGACTGAGACTGGTGAGTCAGTGAACATCGCACTCAATGGAGTTTGAATTGTAGCTCCATCCCTCAGGATGAGCAGGTGGCCACCGGGGATCAGGGGTGAGACCCCGCTGCCTGGACGGTCATAATCGACACTGTGGTGAAAAGCTCAAGGCTAAGCTGGGCACGATGATTCACGCCTGTCATCCCAGCACTTTGGGAGGCTGAGGCAGGTGGATCACCTGAGGTCAGGAGTTCAAGACCAGCCTGGTCAACATCGTGAAACCCCGTCTCTACTAAAGATACAAAAATTAGCCAGGTGTGGTGGTGCACACCTGTAATCCCAGTTTCTCTGGAGACTGAGGCAGGAGAATCACTTGAACCCAAGATGGGGAGGTTGCAGAGAGTCGAGATCATGCCACTGCACTCCAGCCTGGGCAACAAGAGTGAAACCCCATCTCAAAAAAACAAAAACAAAAACAAACCAAAAGTGTCCACCTTTCCATGAAGCTGTCAACCAGTGCAGCAGATCCTTCTTAACGATAGCATTTATTTGGAATTTTTTTCTAATTGCAGATGTAAATTGTGCAGAATGTAGAAAGGTAGGACTCACCTGTGCATGCATGTGTGCCTCTATGCACGTGTGCGCACGTGCACACACACACACACACACACACACAGGGGGAAATGCCAAGATCATTTATAGCTCACCACCCTGAGTAGCCCTGGTTAACCCCTCAGAGTACCTCCTTCCAGTCTTTCATTTATTCCCTGAAGGGGTTGATTGCAAGTGCTGTAAGAGGGGGAAACCCAGGGAGGTGATAGTGACCAGGGAAGTCGGGATGGCCTTGTGGAGAAGGTGAGATTCAGACTCAGTCTTAAAAGAGGGGCCAGTTTGAAAAGACCAAGGTAGAAGAAGAGGAATTCCGGGCGAGGGGACCAGCATGGCTAAGGCACATGGCTGGGGAAATGAACGAGGAACGTGATCATTTATGGAGCACTTACCCACAGGCCAGCCTCTGATATGCAACACACGTGTTACCTGGCTAGGTGCGGAGGCTCACTCCTGTAATCTCAGCACTTTGGGAGGCCGAAGCAGGAGGATCGCTTGAGTCCAGGAGTTCAAGACCAGCCTGGGCAACACAACAAGATCTCATCTCTGCAAAAAATTTTAAAAATTAGCCAGATGTGGTGGCATGGGCCTGTAGTCCCAGCTACTCAGGTGGCTGAGGTGGGAGGATCACCTGAGCCCAGGAGGTTGAGGCTGCATGAGCCATGATTGTGCCGCTGCACTCTAGCCTGGACGACAGAGTGAGCCCCTGTTTCAAAAACCAAAAACCCAAAAACTCCATGTTACGTGACTTGATCGGACAACCCATGGGGTGGAGATGAGAGTAGCCTCATTTCAGGGTGAGGAAACTAAGGCACCCACACCCCTTGGCCATTCTGTGGCTGTGGTTCAGAACCAGGACTGGCTCACACCCAAGTGAAGTGGGGACTGCCTAGAATGGGAACTGGTTATTGGGGATTGGGACCCGCTGAGTCCCAGTGGCCTGGGCCCTGGGAGTGCCTGTCCTTCTGAGGAAGGGGACGAAGCATCAGGAGCTAGGACAGTAAGGGAAGGATGAAGGAGGAGGGCGTGAGGGGACATCACCTGCTCCCGTCGCATGCCAAAGAGCCTTTATCGGGGCACTGCAGACCCTGCCAGTCGCCACTGCTCATCTGAAGCTGGGCTTCTCGGAGTATGGGCCTGCTGCCCTGGAGGCCAGAGATAAGGCAGCCCCAGTCACGGGCCTCTAATTGTTGGTGGCCAAGCAGAAGCCACACAAGGCTGATGGCCAGCTGGAAGGGAGGCCCTCCAGCATCTTCTGCCCACCTCCCCTGGCCACTCTGGGTTGGGGAGGTAGGAGTGGAGGAAGGGCAGACTCAGGTAAGAAAAACAGCAATAAGAAAGATTTTTAAAATCCCACACATAGCCGGGCATGATGGCTCACGCCTGTAATCCCAGCACTTTGGGAACCCAAGGCGGGTAGATCTCTTGAGGTCAGGAATTCAAGACCAGCCTGGCCAAAATGGTAAAACCCTGTCTCTACTAAAAATACAAAAAATTAACTGGACGTGGTGGCGAGCGCCTGCAATCCCAGCTGCTCGGGAGGCTGAGGCAGGAGAATTGCTTGAATCTGGGAAGCAGAGGTTGCAGTGATCTGATATCACGCCACTGGACTCTAGCCTAGGTGACAGAGTGAGACTGTCTCAAAATAAAAATAAATAAAAATAAAATCCTGCACGTTTCTGCCACGCCTTTTGGTTCACGAAGCACTTTGACTCTCATTATCAGTGTGAAAAGGAAACGTGGGGCCCTCAGAGCCAGCCTGAGGTCCAGGCCTCACATCACCATTTTCTGGCTGCGTGACTGTGGGCAGGTGACCTCACCTCTCTGAGCCTCAATTTCCTCACCTGTAAAATGGCAACAGTAACACCGTCTCCCATTTCCTGAGCTCAGTGTCCGGTCAGCCTGTGGCCACCTTCCTCCTGGTCTTTTCCCCTCCCCACTGGCTTTCCCCTTTCTCCAGAGGGCACCACTTTGCACTGGGCCGGACAGCCAGGCCCTTGCTAGGCCAAGAGTTGAGTCAGACTTCAGTTCACCAACATGCTGCCGGGGTGGACGAGCCCTAACAGCCAGAGGAATCTTGTCCCGGCTCCCACACGGCAGCCAGTGCTTTGTCAGGCCCAGGGCGGGTGGGTGAGAGGGAGAGAGGGAGGGGAGGAGGGAGCCCCTGACGGGAAGGCTCTCATTCTGCCAGTGAAGGTTTTTGTTCTCTGGAATGCCAGGCCAGGGCAGTCAGCTCTGCCAACAAGAAGACTGGCCTCCAACAATAATGTTTTTCCCTGGGTTTTCTAGAATGCATCAACTGCTTTCTAATTTGAACCATCAGGAGAAAGCTCATATGTGCTGAGTCTCAGAACAGTCGTATAAAGAAAACTGCTCCCCAGGCTTGACAAGAGCTGGCCTCCAAGGGGCTTTGGTCAAGGGGCCCGTGAACAGGAGACTGGGAGTGCCTCCCTAGGTACCTTCCCATCCAGCCCAGGCCCTCGGTTGGTGTCCTCCCTGGGGCACGCCAGCCACTGTTCTCCTCCACCTACACCCAGGAGGCCGGTTGGGCACCAGAGCCCTGCGACGCTCTCCGAGTGATCATTGTCACTGTTACTGAGGTTCACGTGGATGATCATGGGCTGCAGGCCAGCAACATGCTGAGTACTTCACATTCACATCCATCTACCAGGGTCCCACTCCACGGAAGACAGTGACAAGAACTGCAGGGAGGAAAGAACCTTGCCCAAAGTCCCCCAGCACTGAAGAGTTGGGCTTCCAGCCCCAGGTCTGCCTTGACAGTTCCATAGCCAGGCCTCACCCCTAACAAATAAAAGAAATAAGACTCACCACTTCTAGGCCAGGCACAGTGGCTCACACCTGTAATCCCAGCACTTTGGGAGGCTGAGGAGGATGGATCTCCTGAGGTCAGGAGTTCAAAACCAGCCTGGTCAACATGGTGAAATTTCATCTCTACTGAAAATACAAAAATTAGCCAGGTGTGGTGGCACACCTCTGTAATCCCAGCTACTCGGGAGACTGAGGCAGGACAATCACTTGAAGCTGGGAGGCAGAGGTTGCAGTGAGGCGAGACTGCACCACTGCACTCCAGCCTGGGTGACAGAGAGACTCCATCTCAAAAAAATAAATAAATAAAAAGACTCACCACTTTATACCTACTAGCTGTGGCTAGAGCCAAAAAGTCACAAAAAGCCAGGCATGGTAGTATACGTCTGTAATCCCAGCACTTTCAGAGGCTGAGGCAGGAGGATATCTTGAGGCCAGGAGTTCAAGACCAGCCTGGGCAACATAGCAAGACTCAGTCTCTAAAAATTAAAACATAAATAAAATAAATAAATAATAAAGTCACATAACGCAAGAGATAGGCAGGATGTGGAGAAACCAGAACCTCTGTCCACTGCTAGTGGGAATGTGGAATGGCACAGCCAGTGCGTAACAGCCTGTGAGTTCCTCAAGCAATTAGACAGAGTTGCCACACGACCCAGCAACCTCACTCCTCCATATGCACCTGAGAAAGGAAAACGCAGGCACACACACAGACAGGAACACGAATGTTCACAGCAGCATTATTCATAACAGGCAAAATGTGGAAACAACTCCATTGGAAAAACAAAATGTAGAATATCCATACAGTGGAATGTTATCCAGCCATAACATGGAATGAATTCCCACCCACGCTACAACACGCGTGAACTTTGCAAACACTATGCAGGTGAAAGAAGCCAGTCCCCACAGGCCACATGTTGTAATTCCATATAGACGTTCTGTGTGTGAAATACCTAGGATAGGAAAATTCATAGAAACAGAAACATCAGTGGTTGCTTGTGGTTGGGGGTGAGCTTGGGGGGTGATAGCCAAAGGGTATAGGTTCTTTCTTCTTTCTTCTCTTTCTTTCTTTCTTCCTTCCTTCCTTCCTTCCTGGGCTAAAACAATCCTCTTCCTTAGCCTCCCAAAGTGTTGGGAGTACAGGCGTGAGCCACTGCACCTGGCCCAAGCTCTCTTTTTGCAGTGGTAAGAATGTTCTAAAATTGACTGTGGTTGCACATATCACTGAATACGCTAAAAACCACTGAATTCTACACTTTTAAATGGGTGATTTTACAGTGTGTGAATTCTCTCTCAATAAAGCTGTTGAAAAAAGAAAAGGGTGAAGGTGCAGGCTTTGAGAAACTCACAGGTCGGGGAGGACAGAGAAGTAAATGATTCCTGTCATAATACAGCAGGCACAGGCAGGGCGCAGGGAGACGGCCTGGTGAGCGGGGCTGGCTGAGGACAGGTGTCTGAGCTCAGGAGTGAAAATAAGTTTTCCTCAAAAGGCCATGTTAGTACAATGCTATGGGAAGAGAGGGGGACACCTCTCAGCCTAGGGAGTGTGGGTGAAAGGAGAGGCAATCCAGGAAGGCTTCCTGGAGCAGGTGCCATTGGGCTGAGTCCTGCAAAATGAGTCAGGCAAGAAAGCAAGAGGCAGAAGAAGATGTCACAGGTGAAAAGGGTGGAAGCCTACTCAGGGAATGGGAGGATGTCTTGAGGCTAGGAGTTGGAGGCTGCAGTAAGCTATGATTGTACCACTGCACTTAGCCTGGGTGACAGAATAAGGCCCTGGAAGGAAGAAAGAGAGAGAGAGAGAGAGACAGAGAGAGAGAAAGAGAGAGACAGAGACAGAGAGAGAGAGACAGAGAGACAGAGACAGGGAAGAAAGGAGGGAAGGAAGGAAGGAAGGAAGGTGGGTGGGTGGAGGTGGAGGAGTGACAGGGAGGAGAATCCTGCCTGGTGTGGTGGGAAGGACAGTCCCCCCACATCTACCTCTACTCCCTATGTTTCTTCAAGCAAGCCCTTGCGCCTCTCTGGGTCTGGGTTCTAACAAAAGCCCTTCCATCTCTGAGGCTAAGAGTCTCTGGGGCTCAGGTCGGAGTGAGGAGGGCAAATAGAGGGCAGATGGGGAATCAGGAGGAGGGGACGTCGTCGGGTGTCAGGGCCTGGAGACAGAGGGACCGAGGCCTCTATGGCCTTGGTGGTCACAGAGCTGGACCTGCTGTCCAGGGGCCACGCCCCCGCTACCCCCAGGCCTCCCCGGGAAACAAAAGAGCCTGGGGAAGAATCGAAACAGAAACACAGGTGTCTCTCCCTGGGCAGATTCCAAGAAAAAAAAAGAAAGTGGCCTCTAGAGAAGAGAACTTGTGAGCTTTGAAGGGAGGAAGGAAACCCAAGCCGCGAGAGGAAGCGAGAGAGGAGGGTAGGTGTGAGAGAGAAGCAGGTGCCCTGGGCGTGGGCCACACCGGCCATGGCCCATGGCCATGCCACCCGTCAGGCTTGCGGAACCCAACCGCAGGCAGCTTCGAAGGGGCACAAGAAGTGTGTGTGGAGGAGGAGCAGGCCCTGGTGACGGTCCCCAATGGTGCCACCAGCCTCCTGTCTCCTCGGCCCTGATACTCTCTTGGTCTCCCCGAGTCACCATGGCCCTGGCACTAATGGGTCCTGAATTTGGAGTCACAGGGTCTCCTTTTGGCTTTTTGGAGGGTTCAGCCTTTTGGCCCCACCATGTATGATTTGCAGTCTCTGAGACTCAGTTATCTCATCTGTAAAATGGGGACTGCCAGTGCTGCTCTACCTCTGCTGTCAGGGAGCACAGGGTGTGCACTGGAGGAAGACAAAGCAATGTGCATGAAAACACCTGGCCACGCAGACCTAAGGGATGGCAGTATCGTGGGCATGATGATATTAACCTCTTGTATGGTGAGGATATCAACCTCTTTGTGCAGTGTTTTCACCTTTCTGAAGCACCTTCTCATTACTTAACTCCTCTGAGCCTCACAGTGCTGAGTGCAAAAGGCTGGGGTGGGTGTCCTTATACCCATTTGACAGGAGATAAAACTGAGGCTTGGAGAAGCAGCATCACGGAGCAGGCAGGAGAACCATGGGGATGTTGGGCTCCTGGGGCCTGGACATCACCACCCACCTCTTTGCTTTCCTCTGGCCCCGTTGGCTCCCAAGCTGGGGTAATTGGGGTCCTTGTGCGTTTCACACAAGTGGAGACCAGTCTGACACCCCAAGCCAAACCTCCTGGGTCACATGTAAGGTGTTCAGGCTGGAGCAGGAAAGATTCACAAACACACTATCAAATATTTGAAAGCCTTTTAGGTAGAAGCTGAATTAGGCTAGTTCTGGGTGGCCCCAAGGGTAGAACAAGGACAAATGCCCTAGGAGGTTATAGGAACACAGAGAAGGGATTCAGTTCATTATGGAAAGGAGCATTCTGAATACACTGAGCCAGTTACAGATAGAATGCACTGCCTGCGGGGTGGTGAGCTCCCCATCACTGGGGGCAATCAAATGCAGGCCTGACAACCAGGTGGTAGAAGAGGTAGTGCAGAGGGGAGCAGATTCTATGAGGGAGGTTACCCTAGCACCGGGCTCCTCAACCTCAGCACGATCCACACTCTTGGAGGTGGGGACTGCCCTTGGCATTGTAGGATATTCAGCCGCATCCCTGCTGTCTACAGCCAGATGCCAGCAGCATCCCCAACTGTGACAGCCAAAAATGTTTCCAGACATTGTCAAGTGTGCCCTGGGGCAGAATCGCCCCCAGTTAAGAAGTTTTGGCTTAGACGACCTTTAAGACCCCCTGAGGTCCTAGGATTCTGTCATTCTACACAAGGAACCACAAGAGTCACTCATTTTTTGAGCCCGTGTGGCCTGTATGCTGCTAAGAGTCTTGGATGCATCATGCCCTTTAATGTAGTAACTGCCTGGGTTGGCACCTCTTCTTACGTAACCCTCTCCCACTCCTTGGCCGGGTTTACTCCAACTCCTTACATTCCGGATGGTGTCCCTCCCACCCGCTGCAGGCCCTCCCTGCATCCTTCCCCCATCCATCCCATTCACACCCCCTCTTTTATTATATTCTAGCACCCCTGTGCTCCCCTAAACAGCACCATGTCTAGGGTCTCCATGTCTGCCTTCCCACTGGATGCTGGGCTCCTGGAGGGCCCCTTGTCTCTTGTTCAACTCTGCATCCCCACACAGTAGGGATTCAACACGCATGTACTAAGGGACCAAGGCAGACACATCGGCTCAGGGGCATCAGTGAACTGGCCCTGGTCAGCCAGGGCTGCCTGACTCTGCAGCCCTCGCGTCCCCTGAATGCACCCCTGGGAAGCAGCCCACTGTCCAGCTCCTCCGTGCACAGGTCTCTAACCCAGAGGCCCACAGTGTCCACCGGAAGGACGAGGGGCAGGACGTGTGGGCAGGAGCCTCCCGTGTAGGAGGAAATGACCTGGATAATGAGGGTGACCACAGCCTCGTTCATCAAACCCCAGATACCCGAGCTGGTCTCTGTCTTCAAAGCCAGAAGGAGGACGCTTTAGGGGAAACAAGGGAAGTCCCACGGGGAAACGGTCAGGCAGAGGGCGTTCATGTTAACTGAATATTCTGATTAAGTGGGAGCCATAGCATGGGCTGGCAGGGAGCCCACTACCCTTTGTGGGGCTGTCTTTGTGGGGTTTCTTTAGTAGACTGAGGAAGATTTGAACTATGTTGGCGGTTTCCAAGCTTTTTGGGTGTTCTTATTTTGGTTTTAGCAGAAGTCCTTGCTTCTTAAAGGAAAATCTTATGTAATATCACATATGTAAAACCCCATCCCAAGGCCGGGTGCGGTGGCTCACGCCTGTAATCCCAGCACTTTGGGAGGCCAAGGCAGGCAGATCACTTGAGTCCAAGAGTTCGAGACCAGCCATAGGCAGCATGGTGAGACCCCACCTCTACAAAAAAAGTAATACAAAAATTAGCGAGAGTGCAGCGGTGCGTGGCTGTAGTCCCAGCTACTCCGGAGGCTGAGGTGGGAGGATTGTTTGAGCCCAGGAGGCAGAGTTTGCAGTGAGCTGAGATTGTGGCACTGCACTCCAGCCTGGGTGAGAGAGCAATTCTCTGTCCCAAAGAACAACCGAAAAAACCCACCTCAAAGTGAGCCTGAGTCACCTCCCAGCCCCGCAGAGCTCCTCAGAGCCCGGTTAGAAACTCCCAATGTTTCTCTGAGGTCCTCCTGGCTGCTGTGATCTGTGATTCTGGAACTGACCGTACCTAATGGTGAGGAGCATCACAGGTTTACAGGATGTCCTCAGGGCCCTGCAAGGCTGGGGGTGAGAGCTGTGACTCGGGCTATCCTCAAACATGCTGAGACGGAAAATTCTGGTCATCCGAGTATTCTGTTTATTTCTGTGGGTCCGCTGGTAAACAGGAATTTACAGTACCCAGCAAAGATAAACTTATGGAACTCATTACCCCAGAAAGGGTTACAGACCAGGGACATGAGCACACCCGGTCAGACCCTGCGGTGTTTGGATGACAGAGCCCTGAATGGAGACACCCCAGGTCTGGTCCCAGACTGACAGCAATGGCCACAGCCTCAGGAGAGCCACTGTCACAAGGTCAGAGCTCTGAAAAGACTCACAAGCATTTTCTCATCGTTTTGAGGTTTACCATGCATTCCTTTCCTTTCTTTACTGATTGAGGAACTGAGGCTCAGAGAGGTGGAGTCACTTGCAAGTGGCTGAAGCCGGAGTTCTCAGCTTCACTATCAGGGGCTCCCACGCCATCCACTGAGTAGCCAGGGCAAAGCTGGGCTTGCCCTTTTAACCTGGAAACTGGGGCTTTTCTATGGGAGCCCACCTTCCCGTGAACACACGTGGGTTGAGTGATTGCCCTCGAGTCAGGATTGAATTAGACACTGATAATAGAAAGATGGGCCAGGCATGGTGGCTCAAGACTATAACCCCCAGCCCTTGGAAGGCCAAGGTGAGAGGATCGCTTGAGACTAGGAGTTTGAGACCAGCCCAGGCAATGGAGTGAGACCCTGTCTCTAAAATAATTCGACAGGCATGTGACACATGCCTGTAGTCCCAGCTGCTGGGGAGGTCGAGATGGGAGGATTGCTTGAGCCCAGGAGTTTGAGATTACAGTGAGCTATGATCATTGCACCACTGCACTCCAGCCTGGTCGACAGAGCAAGACTCTATCTCAAAAAAAAAAAGAAAGAAAAATGAATAAAGACATAGCCCTAAGGACCAAGGGCCAAGAATTAACTCTACCAGGCAGCTGGAGACGGGGCAAATGGAGATTTGCTGAGAAGGAAGTGTCTGGGCTGATCTGGAGGCTGAGTAGTCAAGTAACAGATGGAGGCAGCAGGGAACAGCATTTCCTCATAGGGAACAGCCTGAACTAAGGGGAAGAGGCATGAGGAAACATCCCAAAGGATTCCTCCAGCTAACTGCCAAGAGTACTGGTGGGTCATTACAGAATGATGAAGAAGGAAGGGCTGGTATCCCAGGATCAATATCCCAGAGAAGGAATAAGGAAGGGTTCTCCTTCCAGAGTCCGATTTCTAGGTTTTGGGAGACTTGAGGCTGGCCACGGGAAACGTTTCTGATATTTGTGAGAATCTCTGAATCAGTTCTTGTTGGAGCTGGCAGAGCCCTTTAGGGGTTGTATTAGTTTCCTGTGGTTGCCATAATAAATTACCACAAACTGGGTGGCTTGAAATAACAGACATTTATTCACTCACAGTTCTGGAGGCCAGAAGTCTGAAATCAAGGTGCCAGCAGGGCCGCACCCATCTCGAGGCTGCAGGGAAGAATCCTTGCCTGCTTCTTCTAGGTGGTTTCTGGAGGGTGGCTCCAGGTGCCCTGGAGCTTATGGCTGTCTCACTCCAGCCTCTGCCTCTGTCCTCACCTGGCCTTTTCCCCTGCATACCTCAAGCCTCTCTCTCCCTTTCTCTTGTAAGGACACTTGTCATTGTCTTATAAGGACACTTCTGTGGGTTGAGGACCCACATAGATATTCCAGAATGATCTCATCGAGAGATCCTGAACTTAGTTACATCTGCAAAGACCCTTTTTCCAAATAAGGTCACATTCACGGGTTCCAGGAGGTAGACGTATCTTGGAGGCTGGAGAGGGGGTACCGTTGAACCTACATGGAGATCAGCCGTTCAACAACCTTATTTTGCAGTTGAGGATGCTGAGGCTCAGGTGGACAAAGGCTCTTGCCCAAAGCTAGCCAGTCAGCGACACAGGGATCCTCAGGAGCCCCAAGATTCTTGTGCCAACACCACCATTGCCATCGAGCACAATACGTGCATTGTTTCATGCAGGCCGGACGGTGTTCTGTGCCGAACCTCTCTCAGCTCACAGTAAGCCTGTTCCTCAGAGGTGGAAGACAGGCACAGAGAGCTCTAGGAACTTGCCCAAGGTCACACAGTCAATCTGTGGGTCTATGGTGTCCCCCTGGGAACCCCATGTGTCCAGAACAGCCTTGACACATAGGAGTCAGTATATGTTTGTGGGCACCAGCATGACTCTGAGGCCTCGGGGAGAAGAACAGAAGTCTGTGGCCCTGCTGGAGAGGTGGATACTCACGAGATCACTTCACAGGCTGTCGGGGAGAGGCCAGCCTGGGAATGCCTGGGGGCTTTTCCCAAGAAAGAGACCTGAGTTGAGTCACATCTAAGGAAGAATAAAACCAGTGAGGGGGAACGCCTGGGATGGGAAGGACTTCCCAGGAAAGCTGGAACGAACGCAGCATCTCCCAGGGACACAGTCAGTTCATTTTTTGCTGGAGCAGAAAGCAGGAAGCCAGGAAAAAATGACGCTGAGGTTCAAACTTGGTCCTGAGGGTACTAGGGAGCCATGGTTGGTTTAAGCAGGAGTTACGTCAGCTGCTTTGTGTTTTAGAAAGATTGCTCTGGCCCCACCCTTGACTTGTGTCCTGGGCCAGGCCTGGGAAGGCCAGGGGTGGGCAAGGCCTCTGCAGGGACCCCTTTGAGGGTGCCATGGGCCAAGCACCCAGAGTTTAGCTCCAGCCCCTTGCTTGGCAGGTGTGGGATGAAGCTGCAATTTGGGGCAGGAGGAACAGTGCCTGGTCAACTTCCCTTCTGTTCCAGAACCCCAAGTCACAGGGGAGACGTAGGGGGATGGAGGAGAAAGGTCTATAGTCACAATCTAGCCAGCGCCTGCCTTGGTGTGGGCTAGGTAGGTGGCAGCCTGTGAGAAAGCTGCTGAAGATGTTAAAGGAGGCCGGGCGCAGTGGCTCACACCTGTAATCCCAGCACTTTTAGAGGCCAAGGTGAGTGGATCACTTGAGGCCAGGAGTTCGAGACCAGCCTGGCCAACATGGTGAAATGCTGTCTCTGCTTAAAAAAAAAATACCAAAAGTTGGCCTGGCATGATGGTGCATGCCTGTAGTCCCAGCTACTTGTGAGGCTGAGGCAAGAGAATCACTTGAATCTGGGAGGTGGAGGCTGCAGTGAGCCGAGATAGCACCACTGCCCTCCAGTCTGGGAGACAGAGTGAGATTCTGTCTCATTAAAAAGAAAAGAAAAGAAAAAAGATGTTAAAGGAGATGGGAGGTGGCTGGGTCAGCATTTCCCAGTGTCCATGGAATGTGGTCCTGAAAGGGCTGCTGGCAAAGAGCCCACAGACATGCTGCATACTCTGTCCCCACCTGACTGCCCTTAAGGCTCTGATAAGTCCTGCAACAAACACTTCTTCTCATTTTGTTTAACCCGTTTCCCAAACTTTTTTGATGCAAAGTCAGGATTTTTCTTTGAATGCTGGTGCACAGCCTTGTGAATGGAGAGCAACACAACTCACTTTGAGCAATGCTAGTACAGACCAGGAGTGAGGAGGCTTGGGTAGGGAGGTATGATCTTTGCAAGAGCACCCACCACTTCTCTGGGCCTCTTTTTTCTCCTTGCTGCCTCCTATCCAATAGTTATCTTATGTATTACGGTAACCACATAGCCTCTCTGTAGAAGGGATCTTGTGTTTCCACCCTAGGGTTTAGTACCTGGCACAGAGCCAGATACTGAATGAATACTTGAACGAAAGTCTAAAATAAGAACTGCCCAGCCTGGGCAACATAGTGAGACCCCATCTCTACAAACCAAAAAAAAAAAAGCTGTGTGGTAACCACCTGTGATCTCAGCTACTGGGGAGGCTAAGGCAGGAGGATTGCTTGAGCCTGGAAGATCAAGATTGCAGTGAGTTGTGACTGGGTGTGGTGGCTCACGCCTGTAATCTCAGCACTTTGCGGGGGCGAAGTGGGCAAATCCCTTGAGGTCAGGAGTTTGAGACCAGCTTGGCCAACATGGTGAAACCTCATCTCTACTAAAAATACAAAATTAGCTGGGTGTGGTGACACATGCCTGTAATCCCAGCTACTTGGGAGGCTGAGGCAAGAGAACTGCTTGAACCTGGGAGGTGGAGGTTGCAGTGAGCCAAAATCGAGCCACTGCACGCCAGCCTGGGTGCCAGGAGCGAAAATCCATCTCAGAAAAAAAAAGGGGGGAGAGAGAGAGACACTGCAGTGAACTGTGATGGCGCCACTGTATTCCAGCCTGGGCATCAGAGTGAGATCCTGCTCCAAAAAAACAAAACAAAACAAAACAAAAAGAACTGCCTTTCCAGTAGAGCTATTATGGAATGAAGTCAATGAATGCCGATGAGATGAGATGAGTTTTATGTTAGTAAACGCCAAAGCCCTATTCACCTGTAAGGGATGATTTTTTAAGTATGTGCTGTATTTCAAGGCGCCTTACTCCCCGTGTTCCCCGGTGCCTAAAATTCCACCATTAGTCACTCATTTGCTGTAGGGCACTGAAGGGCCCAATTAAAATGTAAATGTGTGACCTAGTGGTGTTTCCATGGAGCCACCGGCACCCCTGACAGGGCCTCATGCCATCATTGTTGGCAATTTGTTCACCAGATTAGTCCAGCAGAAAATTGCTGTCGATGAAGAGACTCATCTACAGAGAACCAGAGAACTCCTATGCAGAAGAGAGAATGTGGAGCAGGAAATGATGCTGCCTGGCATTCGGGGGGGCTCGGGGGCCATGCATTGACCGCTGTCACCCCACCACCCTCCACCACACAGGCCTGGGTCGTCACCTACCTCCAAGGGCACCTGGGTCAGGGGCTTGGAGGGGCCCGTCAAAGCCGTTCCCTAAGGCTGGGAGCGAGCCTCTGGCCCATTTTGCCAAGGGCAACTGGCCGTCCAGGGGGTCCGAGCTACACCCTGCAGGAAGCCCACACAGCACAGCCCTCCGGCTGGGGTCAGGTCCGCCTGGCCAGCTGTGGGTTCGGGACAGGATGCCCCTTCTGTGAACACAGGAAGGAAGGGAGGGCGCTGCTGACCATGGTCAGGACTGGTCCTTTCCTCCCTGCCCCTTTCCTCACCGCTTACCTCCCATGGTCCCACCCTCTTCCCCACCAGGTGGCAGCCCCTCCGAGGACCAGAGGGTGACATGGGAGTGACCTCTCCAAGGGGTCTTACTCTAAAGGGTTTGTGAGAAATGCAGTCTGTTGGCCAGAGCCAACCTGTTCCTGCCATAAGCAGCCCTGGAAGCCCTGAGGAGGCAGCAGCAGATGGGGAAACTGAGGCTCCTCCATCAGGTCTCTGCTCAAATGTCCCTTTCCCAGCCACCCATCTAAATCAGCCCCTCCCCAGGCTCTGGGATAGTGTCCTCTTCCAGGGCATTCTGTCACCCGCTGATGCTACCTTGTGTACATAAGGACTGAAACCTGCATCCAGCCGTCATCTAGAACATAGTAGGCGGTTCGTAAATATTTGTGGAACAGGCCGGATGTGGTGCCTCATGCCTGTAATCCCAGCACTTTGGGAGGCCGAGGTGAGCGGATCATGAGGTCAAGAAATCGAGACCATCCC